>NC_092210.1:48858356-48942585 GCF_043381705.1 Parasteatoda tepidariorum | reverse complement strand
TGCCACACAATTGACTATTCGTTCCCTGAGATCTTGGTAACCCCAACTCCAGGCTGCATCTTGTCAACGATTTCTTAGGGCTTCGAAGGCATGAAGCTCGGATTCTGTCCACTTTCTCTTGAGACACACTCGGCCTACCCGGCGACTTTTGCTTCAAAACACTTCCTGTTTCCTTAAATGCACTGAACCATTGACGAATGGTTTTGTCAGAAGGCGGGTTAACACCATAGTTACGTCGAAAGTTTCTTTGTACGGTAACTAAAGACTTCGTTTCTATGAGCCAAATAACACATTGAGCCTTTTGTTGCGGAGTCGCCATCATTTCAAATTTCGCGACGTCATTTCAAGGTCAACGCCCTGCAGCGCCGCCAACAGTTGATACAAACATTCCCAATTGGTATGAGTAAAACTTTTTGAGCTACTCTTTTCAGAGAAATCGACTAAATTTTGCTATCTTTTATAGTTAGTGAGATATGAATTTTTAAAACCCCGGAGTTCTTTTATAGACACCCTGTATTATGTTTTTTTCTATATATATATATATATATATATATATATATATTACATAACACTGTTTTTCAAAACTAAACTATTAATTATTTTTAGGCATTTTTTTTAAAAGCTATAGTCTTGTAACTGTTTTTATATTAATACAAGTCATCAGTTTTATTACACTTCAGTAGAAGTTTTATTGATGTTTTAATACCTTTTTTTATTATGATAACCGCATGGAATGTGTTTTCATTTTATCTCAAACACATATACTCTAAAAATCACTACATCTATTGGCGTTTATTTTGGCTTGGTTGAGTTTATTTTCGATTTATTGAACGTCTTGACATTGTTTGCTGAGCGTTTTATTCCCATCGACGTATTAATGTTATAACATTCTTGAATAAATAAGTTTGAAGAACTAAAGGTGAGGACAACATTCACTGTTCTTGCCTCGAAGTGTTTTTCGGGGTTTGACGACGTTTTATGCAAACACAATTTTTTAGCAAACCTACCAGCTGTCTGTTGTATTTGACTTTTGGAACTGTTGTATTTATTGCTCTTGATGTAAGACCTTCTGTTTTTGTGTCATTCAGATGTTATTGACTATTGTAAAAACTATGATTGGAGGTTATTTTTATGAAAACTGTTGTAAAGCTATTTAAAAAATCTGAAATAGCTATATAAATATGTTGTATATTTTATTTAACTCAAATATTATCACATTAAAGATGCGCTATAAATTATGCTTTTCTATATACATTGTTTTAAATAGGAGGCCAACTTATTTATTATTATTTTATGTAGAAGAATATCACATGTCATAAGTGATAGACTGATGGGTCCAACAGATTATTTTTATAAAAACTGTTGTAAAGCTTTTTTTTTTAACGTTAAAATATGTAATAAATTTGCATGCAATTTTTTCGGAAATGTGAAAAAAAAAGTATATTTTATTTAATTCAAATATTATAGCAGTAAAATAATTTGCTTTGAATAATGTCTTTCTAGTTGTATTATTTTATTATAAAATTAAAAAAAATAATTTACTCTTCTTATTACTATTCTTATTTAAAATATTACTGAGATATAAAAATATATCTGCCAAAATAGTATGGAAAACTGAGAAAAGATATATTTTAGTTTTCCGAATTTATTTTATTTTCCTTACAATATAAAGAGGTTTTTAAAATTTTATGAAATTGTTTTTTGCAAAACTCGTATTTATGCATTTTTTAAAAAAAGAATTGTAGTTGAATAAGTATTTTAATGTTTTACTATTATGTCATAATTTTACTTTCCAAATTTTTTAAATTGAATAAATTTGAAAGTTTATTTCACTTATTTTGTAAGTATAAATGAAATGATTGTTTCGACTTAGGCATTATGTAATTGTAGATTCTCTTATACAGCAAGGATTTTGAGAGATTCTTTCCAAGTTTTACATTATTTTTAACAATGAGAAATACCTGAATTTTATTAACACTGCGGAATTTCATATAATTTTTAACATTCAGAATATTTTTAACAATGAAAAATTCAGGAATTTTATTAACAATGAAGAATTTTATATAATTTTTAACTTTAAGAAATTTCATACTTTTCATAATACTTAGGAACTTCAGATTAGTAGTGAAAACTAATTTATGTGTCAATAATACTTAGACATATTTTTTCGTTATCTATGTAATGTTTCACTAATCCGGCAATACTTTTTTATATGATGAAAGCTTGTTCAGTTATTTTTTATATTCTAAAATAAATGTTAAAAGCTTTCTCAAAACGAGTTTGTAATTGGTTGATATTTTGTTAAAAGTTTTGGAGTTGAAACGAGGAGTTTTAAACGAGTTATTTACGTCTATCATTGAATTTCCTTGGTATAAAAATAATGAAGTCCAAAAAGAACTGTTATAATTTACCTAGGTACAGTGACCGCACATAATGATAGCAGTTTCTTAGCAAAGTATTCATATATGAAAATTATAATTGTATTTTTATTTATTTATTTATTTATTTTTTTTGTGTCCGGAGAAAAATATTTTGGTAAAATTATCGTGCACTATGGTAATGACATTTCTGGTAAAATACCAAACAAAATTCTGTTTAATAAAGCAAAAGTACACTGTTTTTAAACCATTCATTTGGTAATTATTTATTTGGTTTATATGAAATTCTAGTTTTGAAAATTATAGTTCCCAAATACCACACATTTAGTAAAACTACAAAGTAAATTTAATTGAAGTAAATTTAAAAGTGAATTTAAAAGGTAACTTTAATTGAATAAATGGCTTTTATACCATGCTCTAAGGTCTCATAATAAAATTACCAAATTTTACCACATTTATCACACAATAAAAAATGATGTTTTAATGCCATTTTTACCAAAGTCATTACCAAGGAGCTTCGGTAAAAATTACCGAGGTTTTTGGTGTTCCCATAGAGCCAGAAACATTGTAAATTTTACCGTATTCTGGTAGTTTTGATCATACTTTTTTTTCTCTTCTCAGTGCATTATTGTATAAATCAGGAACGTTTTCTTTGAAATTTTTCATTCGAATTTAATTTATTCTGTTATGAAATGTAAGGGTTTAGTATATTTGAAATGTTAACAAAAATAAAAACTTTTAATAGGAAATAGGAAACTATTTAATTAATAGGAAACTATTTCGCTTACCTGTATGTCGTGGGATAAAACCTGCAAGTTCTTAAGTGCCTCGTCTTCTCAAAAGAGTAATGATGCCAAATGCCACATTCAAAGTAGAAAACATAATAAGACAGCAAAAGGGGAAAAAAAAAGAAAGAAAAAACAGTGTATAACCTTCAGTCAGATAAAGGGAAGGAATTTTAAACACTAGTGGGGAGTTGAAAACCTGTTTACAGTCTTATAAAGAAAAATGAAGTACTACATGTGGGGATGGCCTTTCATAGGAAAACATACCTCTAAAAACCCCTAAGTTTGGAACAACCGAAGCAACCTAACATTACAATAAACAGCAGAAACAACCAAAATTTCAATAGTTGTCAGCTATTATTTCTCCTCAAAAATACTGAAATTAAGTATTTTTCGTACTTATTACGATTGTATAAGATTGATAGATAGTTTCTTTTTTCTTCCTTTTTAATGTTAGCTTTCTGTGGAAAATAAGGCACTCGTTTTACTTACTTAGTTATTCTTACAAAGGGGAATACTTTTGTAAATTTTTGATGAAAAAATTAAAATAATAAGATATATAGATTTAAATATGCTCTCTCGATGTTGCCAATTTTATAACATGGTCAATATTGCACACATGGTAATCTTGTCTTTCTCACACGAAGACACGCATCCAATTTCAAAACAGAAATGTGCAGTTACTTTTAGCGCACGCTTTTTTCGTTTTTTGCTGCAGGAACAACTCCTTCAATCATGGGAACAACTTGTGAATTATTGATGCAGCTCTTGTAAAACGTTGCTCGCATAGTAAAAATATTCTTTATTTTTGAAATGTTGGCTTATTAAACTAGATAAATGCCTGTGAAGGAAATTAATCAAAAATTAAATATTTTAAACGCATTAAAAATGTTATACTTTTAAATTTCGCAATTAGAAATAGTAATGGGCTTATTTTTATTAACCATGTTCTTGTCTTTTGAAGTTAGAGACCTCTATAGACATTTAGAACTCTATAGACATAGGAAGAAGACATTTATTTCCTATTTATTTTTTGTTCTATCTTAAAGAAACACAATACCTATAATGCTTTTTATTGTAGTGGTACTGTTTACAATATGGCTTGTGCGTTTTACCATTTAATTAGCATATCCATTTAACTTTTGCTGAAAACATTAAAAAAAAAATTGAAGATGACATTCAAAACATGGTAACCCTTACTCTATATTTATGTCGTGATCCCAATTTCCTTAAATCGATTGATAGCTTTACAAATTTATACTATACTGAAAAATCTCACGAATGGTAAAATTACTTGTAAATTAATTAATTAATTAATACGCTAATCTCAGTCATAAAACTTGTTAGAATAAGAAGCCTATTTGCATGATAGGGAAATTTCGCTCTTTTACGTTTTTTTTAAAGTTTTTTTAAACGCTTTTGCACTTAATTTTTTCTTCTTTTTAATAACCGACGTTGAATAGCTGACCGAATATTTGGGTTTACGACTACTAATGTTCAACTCCGTAGCCTTGTAATTTTGAACCCGATCCAGAAGACAAGGAAATTCCTGGTTCAAGTATTGGGTGATTTTTGCCGTCATGGAGGACTTTTTTTGATGCAACTAAACAGCATTTGCGTTACACGGAGAAGAAAATCGCAGAAACCTCCCACGGTTAGTCTGACGGAAAGCGGAGTTTAACCCATGATCCGTCTACCACAGAGGATATTTTTACTTCAGCACTGTGGTCGGTGTGAGCTCGGTGCGGAAATCATATAGCCCAACCATCGCTGGAATTCGAACTCAGTTCAAGTCATCGGAAGGCTAACGCTCTATCCCCTAAGCCACCACGGCTTGATGTAACTGCGTACAAGCACTTGAAAAAGCACATGCGCAGGTGAAATGCGCATGTGCCCATGAAAAAACTTAAATTTACGTGAATGAATGTAAAAGATTTCGCAAAGACCTGTTAGTTAAAAACGATGACGTAATGGATTTTCTCCACCAAATCAAAATAAGCAGTTACAATGGACGTGGATAGTATGGAAGTAAAATTTCTTCCAACTAAATTGTATAATTAAAATAAATATATTCGATAATTTTAAATAGCGAAAAAATGTTTAGTTTCTAATGAATCTAGCGTAACTAGGGAATCATAATTTCAAACTAAAACCAACAAAAAAAATATTTCTGTGAAATCTACAAATTGTTGTAAAATCGCAGGTTTCGTTTTAACCTTTTGTATTAATAAATCATAAATTTTCATTTTGTGTTGGCGTTCTTCTCGATCTATTAATTCGAAAGTAGACTTAAACAGGAAACAGCTATGAACAGCGTGCTTATAGCTTTGTAAAGCCACACCAACAAAACGTAGAGATACAAAGGATATAAAAAAATTTATTAATTAAAAAAATAATAAAAAAAAACTCGAGCATGTGCAGTTGTTACAAATTTTACTCACGGGAGTGTACGGAATTTACAGTAAATTTGTGAAATCTGTCCCTATTGCCTCGTACACATAATTTTAACGATTGCCCTCTAACGGAATTACAGATTCGAACAGGTTTTCTATTTCAGTATTTGTGTATGCATAATAGTTCTATGTCTTTTAAATTTTAATGCAAAAAGCAAATAAATAGCTCTGTTTGATCTAATTAAGAAAAAAATATATCTGAATATTATGAACCCTGAAACGTATTGTTGTATATAATAATAAGTAAACAATTAGCACCAATTTCTGAGAAATTGGCAAATCGAAACTAGGTTGCTTCTACCTCAATTCTTTGACCTCGCTACTTTCATTATTATTATAAGGAATGAATTATTATAAAAAACAAAAATTAGTGACAGAATAACATAACAATGTTATGGAGAAAACAAGTGCCGAAGGTCAAGGTCGCTGAGGAAATTTTTCCTTGATATTGGATTCATTCCTATCCTTTTATGGAGTGAGTGACCTATATATTTACTAAAGATATATATTTACATTGACTTACGACTAATGTTGAAAATTGAAGAGAAGAAAAGAGTGCGTACACAGAGAAAAAAGGTATGGTCAAAACTACCAGAATATGGTAAAATTACCGTGTTTCTGGCTCTATGGGAACGCCAAAAAGTCCTGTAATTTTTACCGAAATGCTTTGGTAATAATTTTAGTAAAATTAATAATAAAATATGGTTTTATAATGTGTGATAAAATTTGGTAATTATATCATGATACCTTAGAACATGGCTTAAAAAACCTCCTATTCGGTGAAGTTTACTTTTCAATTCTGAATTTTTTCTGAATGTGATGTGATAAGAACTAAAATTGTGAAAACAAGAATAGTTCCATTACTATATGAACTTGAAATAACAAAATGAGATTTTCAAAGTACCGCATATTTAATTTAATTAACCAGAATTCAGTTTTTTTTTTTAATTCTTAAATTTTTTTAAAAATTTTATTAGAAAAGTCACTACTATACAGTGCTGTCCTTTTACCAGAATTTTTTCCCTCGAGTATTATTGAAATCATAATAATAAAAAAATTAATAGGAAACAGTGGTTCTAAAATAGGAAAATCTACATTATAAATAAAAAATCTACTGAAAATTGCTGGTTTGGTTTGTTTATCAACTATTTCAGTAAACTAAATTCTGCAGGTATTCAAATATTTAGTCAACTTTATACATTCATTATACATAATTTTGGTTGTGATTGATCAAATTTTAAGATAGCAACTCATATTAAAAATTTGATATTTAAAATACGAAAGACCTCGCGTAAATGATTTAACCATGACTTCAAAAAAAACGTCTTGCCTATTGTTGCTAAGATATTTAATGTAAATTTCACCGTTTTTTTAGAGGTAATTGTGAATCTTTATGATATTTCGTAATTTCAAAAGTTTCTTACATTCTCCACTTTCATTCCTCCCCCCCCNCCCCTTTCATTCCCCCCCCCCCCCCAATACGTTGTTTCAAATTTTTATTAGACTCATAATATGCAATATATTTTTATTGTAAGTTTAATAAATGTCTCCAAACTTACGCATCGTATGTTATACTTATCAAGAAAAAAAAACCTCTTTAAATTCGGGCTCCTTTTTATTGCCATTTTAAATTTTAGCGTCTTACTCATAATATTCAATTAAAAAACCCCATGCATATCCTTCAGTACACACTATTTAATATGAGTATTAACCAATAATATTTTGTTAGTAAGCTAAAATGAATAAATAAATACTTTATGTAACAGACATTCTTACTTTTGTGGTTTTTTTTTTTTTTTGCAGATTCTTAACTATCTAGAAATAGAATCGCAAACTATTTTTTCAAAGCAAAGTTCATCAATAGATGGCGTAGTGAACTTGGAAAAATTATTAAACTACACTGCTTGCTGAAAATATATAAAAGAGCGTATGTTAGTTTTGTCCTTAGATTACACCTTGTTTTTGAAGTAACTGGTGGTTATTTTCAAGACATTGTTTTGTCTATCTTACAATACCATCTGTTGACAGATTTTGTAAAAAAGTTTGAAACTTATTGAGAGTAAAATATCTAGTTTCTTGAGTAGAGCGCGAACTATACATTTCTATCTCATCCGTCTTTCCCTAAATTATTTTTCAATGTCAGTCATTTTTGGGATATTCGGTGTTTGCATGATAATGTAGAACATATAGAAATTATAAATTTATCTCTTGACTAAAGGACTTGAAATCATAAAATAATTTCAAAAACATAAACAAATTTTTTTTTTCGTTTATTGAAAATTTGAAGTCAAATGTTTTATACCCTTTTTGAGTAACATAAAATACAATTTTTTCAAAAAAGAAAAGAAAAGAAAAACTTTTATTTAAGCAGAAAATAAACGCCTTATTTCATTTCTTATTACGTTCCTTTTCATAAACACATCAGACAGATCAATCAAGAACTTGAATCTGTCAATGAGGTAATAATAACTTTCATAATTACATTTAATCGTTCGGTAAACTTGCATTGTTAGAAGAAGTCTTTGTATAGAGTTTATGTAATTACAAATTATAGACAGTTGACCTGAATAAGATTACATAGACGTAAAACAGTTTATATGTAGTCTAATTAAAAGAATGACATAAAATTAATGTGTTATTATCAGGGCGTTAACACCTAGTAAAAGTATTGTTACCTATCTTATTTGTTGCAAAAATTGTTTAACAAAGGATTTGACAATTATATAGTCGTGCAAGACTTCTTTCTCCTTATCTCGTAACTTTTTATTTTATTTATTGATTTGATTTGACAATTATTTGATTTCAAATATGTTTAAGGTTGATGCTCTAAGTATGAATTGTATGCTTGAGGTTGATGCTCTAAGTATGAATTGTATGCTCTAAGTATGCTCGATTTAGAAATGATTCAATATCATTGTATATAATTCAGTATTGTTTTAGCAAACTATTCAATACTACCAACATTTTGCTTTGTTTAAACATTAGAAACGATATAGCATTGAACTAGCGTAACTCTAAAATCAATTTTAATTTTGCTTAATTGTAAATCTTTCCTCTAATTTAAGCATGATTTGCTATGACAATTTTTTTATTAAAAATTATTTTTCTTTTTATAGTTAGTAAAATGTGTAAAAAACGTAGAGACTATTTTTCCTATATAATATTTAAATGCATTTTTGTCAATTATTTTAACATTTAAAGACCACGGGGAAAAAACGGTCTATGCCCACAAAAGCTAATTCGGAAAAAAATTATTTTGAAATAGTCTCTTTCATGTTACGGCATATCTTCACTGAGTAATAACTGTCAGGGAGAACTAATTTTTCACGTATCGATTTGTCAAAACTTAGTAATTCTCAAAATGCAACAGATGATCTACGGACATTTTTGTGAAAAATGTTCATAGACCGTTCTTTTCCTTTTTTCTTCATTTGCGAAAAAAAAACATCAAATAAAATACATTATAAGCTAAATACAAACACCGGAATTCGTATGTATATTTTATAAGCAATAGACTGAAAAAAAACAAGGCGAAATAAGTTTATCAAAGCTAAGAAAGTTGCAAGTAGCTAACTGTGTCACGTAATAAATAAAATTATATTAGATAGTATGATTTTGTTTAAAAAAGAATTTTCATTATATATATATATATATATATATATATATTTATTACAGTTCATAACTATTATTTATAGTCAAAGAAATCAATCAGAAGTTTTCAAGTAATAAAGTGGATGTTGTGCCGTGTGAAAAAAATAGATTCAAGCGCGAAGTGCTTTTTATCAAGTTTTAATAGCATCCAGAAAGTTTTATTTTCTTAGATTTTTCTCAAATGATTTACTTTTCTTGATATCTTCAGAAATGGAAAGTAATTTGTTGCGGAAAAAATTGTGTCATTTGTTTTTATCCTCCATCAGTTTTCTCCTCTCTATTTTCTGATTGACTTTCCTTTGGTTTCCTCAAAAAGAGGTCAATATTAAAAATTTTATCCACTAGATGTTTTGTTATACGACATACATTTCTTGCTGACCATGCACACTGGGGGAAAAAAGGGAAGGAATCAACTGAACCGTATGATACACAGTATTTAATTTTACTATTTAACTATATAAAATATGTTTAGAAAAATACTTCTTAAATGCTTCCTAATTTTTAATGAATTACAGTAGATGCCTAATCAACTGGTTTGGAAAATAATATAAATCATTACTTACGTAGCTTAAACTGCAGATTCTCTCTAAAGATTATAGCAAACATTTTTCTTGTGTGATATTTGTAGGGTGATAGCTCCTCTACGAGATATATTTTCTTATGTAATATTTTATTCTTTGAAATATTTTGTACTGCCAAGACGAATTTTAAGGCAAAATTTAGTTAAATTGTTTTCTTTTCTTTCTTTCTTTTTTTTTTTTTTTGCAATATTCCATACTACGAAATTTTGCTTTACGTTCTGTATTGTAAAATTTGTCTCCTCCTACAACATTAATGCCCACATAATGATAGTGGTGGTAAGATTTTGGTTGTCTATGATATATTTTTTCCCGTTAAATGTTCTATGTGTAGAAATTTGACCAACTATTAATATTTATTTTTTCCCCTTATAATATTTTATACTGCTAATTGTTGTTATGCGAGATGTATTGTTTTATTCCATGCGTCAAGAAAATGGCAGCTGCATGTTTTTTCTATTTACTATCCTTTTTTGCGAGTAGCAGTTTTTTAATGTGATACTTGTACACCAAAAGAATGTTCACGAAATCAATTTTTTTTCCATCTGATATTTCGGATTGCAAAATTTCGTTAAGAGAGATACTATTTCTTAGCGAAATTCCGTCTGGCTAGAAAACGTCCACGATAGTTTTGTTTTCGCTTGCTGAAACTTTGCCCACTTGCATTTTTTAGAAGGTTTTTTAAATAGCGTGATTTTTTCATGCATTTAATAAGTTCTTTCGTGTAAGATTTCATGTTAAAAGACAAATTGTCCATGACTTTTTTTTGTGATATTTTATGAGCCAAAATTTGGTTGCTAGTCGCATTTCTTCCACACGATATTTTGCATCCAGATATTCAACATGTATCAACATGCATCCAGATGTATCAACATATAGTTTTCCGTGTGATATTTTGTGTTCAAACATTATATGCGCAGAATATAGTTTTTTCTAGTAAACGCGAAATTTGAAAGAAATTTCAAGCGTAAAAAATTATTGCTGAAAATAGTCTCAAAACATTCATGGCATTTTGGATATTTTAAAACTAAGTTCTTTTTTGAAAAAAAAGAAAGGAAAAATCAAAAACGTTAAATCTAGTTACGTCATTTTCAACGTTGAATTATGATCGATGATATATCGGGCAGTAAATTACTTACGCATTTCAAGATATGTTAACGATATGATCTAAAAATCGTAGTTGATGATAACATAAATTGATTATGTAGCAATAAAATGTATGTTACATAACTGATGAAAATCAGGTTTATCAGTAATGAAACAAATGACGTTATTTGATAAGTATTGCTGCTTTTGGAGAAATCGAAATTTGAGCTACCAAATTCCTCAAAGGAATATGAACTCTCACAAGGACCATGTCATAATTTGCTGTTCAACTTAAGTAGGAATTAACTAATGTAAACTAGATGATAAAATTAGAACTAAGGAAATGGAAAGATTTACATTTACATTTTTACATTGTAACTTACATTTACTTACAGCGCAACAGAAAGTTTAGCAAAATTTTATTGGTGTTGCCTATGCATTTTTTTCGCATGTAATTAATTTTAGCAAGCGATTTTATAAATGATGTTAAAATTAAATATAGCTTTTCCGCTTTCAAAATAATTCTTTTCCCCAATTTAATATTATGTATAACGAAATTTCTTTGTATACGAGGAAATGTTCACGTTTTTTAATTCTCTTGATTGCGTTATTATTTCATCAGAAAACGATTGTGTAAATGAATAACGAAAATTTGTAAGTTATACATAATGTATAATTTTCAATGAAACGCCTAATTATAACACATTTTTAATAAGAAATGGAGATATAAAAATATTTTTTTTCTAAATATTGGAATGCATTAGATTTAATGGGTAACTTTTACAGGCAGCAGATGTTCATTTATTTAAATTTATTTTCAGAGAAATATAATGAAACTTAAGGAATTTAGGATGTCATTTTACTAGAAATATTAAAAAATTAAATTAATTACATAAATTTTTTTTTTTTTCATTTTGGCCTTTTTTTTGGAGTTATATTTTTAAACAGTATTTAATTAATAAATTTATACCAGTTATACAATATTTGCATTCGATGAAATAATACATATAAAATGATTACGCGATAACGACGATAATGAAATAATCAGAAAGTATAAATAATGAGTCTATTCACTGATATTATATACAAATTTTATGACAAAAGTTTACAGTATTTCATCAAACACTTATGTTATCCCGTTTCTTTACTATTCTGTCCAATAAAAGAGAATGTTTTAGTTAAACTGATTGTTCCATTTATAATTCGAGAACATATATATTTTCTGTCACGTCTTAATTTAAATTTCAGAAATAAAGTCATCAAATACCTTCATAACTTATTGAAACCCGTTGAAACAGACATAATTTTTTTTCATCTCCAAGTTAATTACAAAACTGAACTGAAAACAACGGATGCTCTAATTTCCACAGCTATTACGGATACAGCTATAACTTTTACAAACAATTCAGACATGTTACAAAAAAGTGAGCTTTTCCTTATATAGATTTACGTTCGAAAACAGAGAAAACGATGTTGGAGTCAGATACTTCCCTGTTTTAATCAATTCTAAGGGTGCCTCCAAGAAATATTTCTTTCGTTTTAATTTCTTCCTCCATGTCATACCAGACGGTAAATATTTCCCTTAAAACAAAAAATATAATTAGGGTGTCTTCGCTAATTATTTTTTAGCATATAAGATATCATTTAATGATTCAAAGTATGTGTTTCAAACTACGTATTGCGAATAATCATTGGAATAAAGTGATCTTACGTTGACCTTTCAATGGAGAAGTTTGTGTGATTGACTACAGCAGAAAACAGAGATTTTTTACGCCTCGTTAACTTTTTCTTCGAGCGAGATATTGATCTTAATTTTGTGTTTGTTATACAATAATAGAAAATGATATACAAAGTGACCCACATACACAATTTTTTATTGTTTATTTACTTCTTAAATGTATTTACTTATGAAGGCAATTTTTATAGGTGGTAGTTTTCGAATAGGAGATGGTTGTTGTAGTTTGAACAAATTTTCACTTCTTACTTTTTCTTTTCATGTAGAAATCCATAACTTGGAAAATTTGAAGGAAACATACACTGAAGAGCCATTATGTTATGACCACCCTGCTAATAACACGTAGGGCCACCATTTGCCCTCAAAACTGCTAGAACCCGCCTTGGCATTGATTCCACAAGGTGCTGATAGATAGTCTGAGGTATCCGGTAACAAGCGCTCACCAACTGGTCCTGCAATTCCCTCACTTTGCGAGGGGATAGCGTGGCAGCACGAATTTGGTTTTCCAAGTAGGACCACAAATGCTCTATTGGATTAAGGTCAGGTGAATTTGGGGGCCAAGACATGACTTGAAAGTCCTTGAAATGTTCCTCGAACCAATCTATGACGATTCGACCCTTATGACATGGTGCATTATCCTGTTGGTAAACACCATCCCCCGCAGGAAAAACTGTTGCCATGAATGGATGAACCTGGTCTGCAACTATGTTCAAGTAGCTTACAGACGTCAGGGATTGTTCTATGAGGATTATGAGTTCTAATGTGCCCCATTAAAACATTGTTCCAGGGCGAGAAACCATGAAAACCTGGGCGAGCCCATTGTTATAGATGGAGGGTGGTCATAATGTAATGACTCTTCGGTGTATATAATTTTACTTATAGTGCCTGTATAGTTTTTGTGAATGAATCCTTGCAAGGAAAATAGGTAAGAAACATTCGTCAAAGGTACATTGCTCAAAATAAAAAACGGAATCTAATGATCGTATCTTCACGCTCTACGACTCAATTCTAAGGGTTCAGGGAGGGAACCTCAAATACGCTAATTAATTAGTGAGGACGATATTTTAGGTTACGAAATCGAACACAAAAACGTATTTTCTCTGAATAAATATGTTTTTTTCAGCGGATTTGCCTTTCTAATCCTTAAAATGTAAGAGGTAGTCGCAATCTGGGCAGTTTGGTCAGAAGAGCGATACAAAGATTGCACCCTCAATGTTATCTTACTTTAATTCATTTTACTTTTTGTGTATTGCACCATACCTCGAGAACTTATGTGAATAGAAAATTTTAGCACACAGTTATTAAATTTGTTTATCCAAAGAGAACTCAATGCAAAATATAACTTTTAGTAAACATTTATTATTATTATTATTATTAACCATTTATTATTGTTAAACATATATTATTTAATGATAGTCACAAAAAAATTTTAATAGTTAGGCGTAAATTTTTTTGCATCATTTTGAAAAATGTAATTTTAAATTGAAAAATACAAAATTTCAGTGAAATTGGTCAAATAGTTCCTCAAAAATAGCATTTTAAATAAGTCACGGTTTTACGTTCTTAATGCACGCTGCACTATTGAGTTGTTTAGCACAAAAATTGTCTAGTATCTCACATCTCTCACAATGGATGGCACGATTAGATACACTAATGAAGCCTCACTAGACAAAACACAGCTCAGCCGCAGCCTAACTCCAAAGTTCATTTACTAACGAAGCAAAAAAGTAAAAATTATTAAGAATTAAGAAAATAAATCATTATAAATTAGAAAAAATAACAACAGAAAAGTATAAACTCGTGATCAGCTCCTACGATTAAATTTACATAAATAGTGCTTTTTAATTTTGCACTAATTATTGCCAAGGCAAAACATATCAATACAATAGCATCATTTTTGCAGATATAATCGTGTGAGTAGGCAGCGAGATTATATCTTTTTGTTGTTGGTTTTATCTAAGTTATCTAAATTCTCATTATTATTTTTAAAAAAGTTATTATTAATTTTTTTTCTCTTGATTAAAAATCCCTTTTTTCTTTTACGTTTCTATTCTTCTTTTCTTTGCGATTTTATGTTATATTATGGATTTCATGTATTTGCAGCTTATACGCAGTTAATAAGCTTAATAAATCTTAAATCCCCCCCTCTCCTTTCTTTCACTCTTTATTGACTCTGTCTCTCTCTCTCTATATATATAAATGCAATAAAAACGTTTTATTAGATATCTTCTTAAATATGCATAGAATTTCCTAAAAAAATGTTTGTATTATCTAATAAAATAATTTTAAAACTGCATTGCCTTCAAAAAATGAATATTTTAGTAACAAAAAAGTTCAATCTATCACTAGATTATTTTACTTATATAGACTAAATTCATTAAGAATAAATTATTCAATTAAATTTTGAGGTGAGAGTGTGTGAAACATTTAAATATTCAACTTATATTTGAATTACGGCCACAGTAATATTGTTTTAATGTATTTTTTTCTTGAGAATTACAGATGGGAAAAGAGGTTAAAGGTAAGTTAGGTACGGAAATTCTCACTTAAATATTTTCCAATTGGAGTCAGCGTGGGAGAAACGTATATTTTCAATGGAAAAAAAGACAGTTTTGTGTTCTTCGAACCTTGTAATTGGCACTATTTGCTATACACTATTTCTTGCAGCAATTTTTTGTGTATTCCTATAAGATATTCTAAATATAAAATGCGTGAAAACTGAAAACATAAAATATATAATCTTCTTCAAAATATTTTTATGTACATTAAAAGTGAATTACTGTGTGCCATTCGGTTGACCATTAACTTTGAGTATTTAATGATTAGACATCTTTTTTTTTTCAAGTAATAAAATTCTATCGTGCATCTGGATTCTAAATATATAATGTGAATGCATTATTCCACATAAAAAATATAAATATATTCTAAATATGAAATATAAATGTTTACTAAATAAAAATTACGAGCATGATCTAAATATAATATGCGGTGGTTACATTTTAAAGATAAAAAGTGATTATATTCTAAATAAGAAACAAAAATGTATACTTAATAAAAAATATGAACATATTCTAAATATAAAATATGCTTGCATTTTAAAAGTAAAAAGCGAATGCATTCTAAATATGAAACGTGAATATATTTTACTTACCAAATATAAATATATTTTAATCACAAAACGTGAATGTATTTTTAATATAAAATATGAATATATTTTAAACATAAGAAGTAATTAATTTAACAATAAAATACACTGCAAAAAATTCAGGATTCTATTACGGTAAAAAGTAAAGGCACTTAAACGGCTAATAATTTTTACCGGAAAATCCATTCCTACTGTAACATGTTACGGAACAAAAAATCTGATATACTGTAATTTTTACACTAATAATTACCGTAAAACCATTGAAGCACTCCAATTAAATAAATGTTATAGTTAGAACTACGGTACAATATTTAATGGTAAAAATGGATTTTACCGATGATGCATCGCAAGTAAAGGTACTTTATACCGTGATTTGATCCAAATTTTTTTAAATGTTGTGGTCAAATTCTCAAAGTCAGATCAATAAAAATCAATTCGGTTTTGAACTCAATATTTGAAGAAGTCTTTTGGGACATCAGCCGTACCATAAAATCTTCATAATAATTACCGCAAAATCCTCGGGATCATTATAATTAAATAATAAATACTATTAATATAATAAATATTACTATTAATATAAGAAATATTATTATTTATTAAATAAATATACTAAATTGCGGTATAATATTTTACGGTAAAAATGTATTTTATTATAAAATAGATTTTATTGAGGATGCATCCAAAGTGTTGGTAATTTAAACCGGCAGTAATAATTACATTCGGAATTTTTTATAATATAGAGGTTGAACTCTCAATACCAGATCAATAAAAATCAGTTGTCTTTTGAGCTCAATATTCGAAGAATATGGACTAAGGAAGTGGGAATAGTGAGTAGCGCTCAGTTGGAAAGTGATTTGTAGTTATTCTTATCATTTTTTCAATTCACTCTGATTCAATGAATTTTTATATATATAATTTTGACAATAAATACATCGTATTTAATAATTTTGTCTGCTCATACATAGCATATCTATAATCTTGCGTATGCATACACTGAAAAAAAATTCCGAATTTATTTCCCGTATAAAATACCGGCACTTTTTATACAAAATTTATTTTTATTGCAAAGTATTATACTGTAATTTTTACAGCAATATTTATTTATTTTGAGTGCTTCAGTGATTTTACGGTAATTATTACTGTAAAAATTACGGTATATCAGATTTCTTTTCAGAGTATGGTATGTAAATTACGGTATATCAGATTTCTTTGTTCGGTTAAAATGGTAAAAAGTAATCGGTAAAAGAAAAATCGGTAAAAAGTACCGACACCTCGAGTGCCGGTACATTCTACGGTTACATACCATACTCTGATTCGGAATTTTTTACAGCACCCTAGAGTATTTTTTATGCAGTATTTTCAGTATTTTTTACAGTGTACTCTACCTAATAGATATGGTGAAATTAACTTTATAAGTTTGCTTAATTCATAAATTATTTTGAAACAAATTTAAAAACAAAATCATGTCTTGGTAGGCACTTCGTTTTTAATTGCGTTTACCGGATCAATTAAGGTAAAAAGTATCGGCACTCAGTGAGTCGGTCCTTTGTACCGTAATTTGATCCGGAATGTTTTACAGTGTACATTATTTGTACGTAATCTTGAGTTTAATGTAAATAGAGTAATTGTATGCTTTAAAATCTATACTCAAAATTTATAAATCTATATAAAACTGTTGACCCACAAACCCATGTGTTTTACCCTTCGAGAGGAATTTTTTTTATCATTTTTAGAATTTTGAAAAAAAAAAATTTGAATTTTAACAATAATGACGTCTATTCGCAAAAAATAAACAAAACATTCCCTTAAGAGATATACAATTTCAGTTTAAGAAGAGAAACCGTTAAAAATCAAGAGCTTTTGCTAATATTATTTCCTGATACCAAGCCGTAAGTATTAATAAGTGATTGTATTCATGCCAAAATGAAGCCGAAGAGAAAGATGTTACCATAGCCTGAAGAAACAGATCGCGCCATTGTTTCAATGCTCGCATACAAATTCTATTACTTTCTCACTGTAGTTTAAATGATTATCAGGAAGTCTTCATTGCCACCTAATTATTCTAAATTATAGCCTTCGGTATCTTGAAAAAAAAAATTCTGATGATGTTTCGTGTGAGATGCTTGTATTTTTAAGTGAAAATTTACGACTTTCCTTTTGAAATAAACTATCAGAATGAGGTAGCTATTTGCTTAAAGAATAAAGAAGAAAAAACAATCAGTTGCTGTTTTAAATGTATTTGATAGCTTCTTATAGTTTTTATTACGAGTAAATAAAATATCTTTCTTACATTAATAGAGATGTATAAAAATATAGAATATTCATTTTGTGAAGAAAGTCGTAAACCAAAAATACACTGTATGTTTTGTTATCTTATTACCGCATCTTAAAAATTCAACTCTGCTCTAATCGGCCGAATTTAGAAATATACAATTTTTAAAAAGTCATTATAATTTCTTTATAACAGGCAATAAAACTATACAATGAAAGCAAAGTCTGGTAATGATAATGTAAAGAGAGCACTGGATTTTCCTTAATTTTTTTTCCAGCAAAAATAAATAAATTTATTAAAAAAAAAAAAAAAAAAAAAAAAAAAAAAACNAAAAAAAAAAAAAAAAAAAAAAAGGAGATAAAAAGCAAAAAAAGAAGCTGAAAACGTGAAAAAATATAAATAAATTCATTCTGTTACAAAGCTAGTCTAATCTTGTAAAGAAATACTTTAAATAATGGCGTTGATCTTTCTTGATTTCAAAAAATTATGATTCCATTAGCAATTAATAGTTATGATTCCATTCATGATTTATTAAGTTACTAAAATAACATAAAATGGAGATGAACATATAAGTTTATCACCTTTTTATGTTATTACACTGCTAAAATTTTAATTCTAAAATTACGATTAAAATAACCGGCAGCAGTTTTTCCATCTGATTAACTGTAAAGTTTACAGTAAAGAACACTTTTTATCTTTATGGTTTTAACTATACAGTTTTTTAACCATTTATAACTAGCATGATTTCAAAATTGCGCAAAAGCTAGGATTTTGCTAAGCTGGACGTTGGAGCTAGGCTTTTCGTTAGGTAATGGAAAATGAAGTTAGTTTGTGGTTGAGTTGTACTTTATCAAATGAACTGAATGTATTTTAATTAGTTAATCTGGTAGTTTCACCTATCGTAGTCCTGCAGTGGACTGATCGTTAAGACACAGTTCCCAGCAAATCACCGAAGTCAAGCATCACTGACTGCGGTCAGTGTGCGGGAGGGTGACCACTTGGATTAGTCTGCGCAGGGACCGAGGGTGTGCGGTAGGTATTGGTCCTCGTTAAACTGTTCTACCGTAAAGTGCTCGACTTCGCGTGCAGGTCGTCGGGCTACCGAAGCGCGGGTGCCATCCCCACTGCATAGGATCAAAATTGTGATGGCATGTCTTCGGCCCCAGGGATGTTTCCCAGACCGTCGCCAATAGCCCATTGTGCAGCTCCAGTGCGACGTAAATGAACTACAACAACAACAACTTCACCTATCGTAAGAGATAAGAAATACTAGACATTTGGGAGTTAAGCAGCTTTATGGTGCTGCCACCTATGTGTGAATAAGAGCATCGTATTATAATAATTTAGGGACACAAATCGGGGAGTGCACTGGAAACTCTTCATGTGTTGAGGAAATTTCGTGGTGTCCATGCTGGGACTCAAAACCTCGTTCTGTCGTTCATGAGATTGGTGAATTAGCCCTTTCGGTTATAATATGTACCAAGCAGGAAGGAACTAAGCGGCTTCATAAGGTGGCTTTAATTGGTACCTTAAAATTCTGCTTGTTTAACCGTATTAGGTGAAAGCAGCTAATAAACTGTTTTTCTCACAGTTAACAATTTGAATACCACCTTATTTATGGTTATTTGACTGTTTTGTTTGAATATGGTAAAATAACAATTGAATAAATTGTTATTTAACCATTTTTTTCGAAAACTTTCTAACAATGTATAGTAACTGAAAGATATTTAAGCAACTAACTCACACTCTATCACAGAAATCTTAATGTGAACTCGTCTATAGTAGCCTTATAATCATGTGTATCCTCACTCTACCACCATAGAGTTACTTATTTCTCTAAGATAATTATTGTAAAATAAAAAAATGCAAATTATATGCAAAGATTAAAATATAGGTCTTTTTATTACATAATATCTCCTATTATTTCAAACAAGGAATAAAAATGTTTTCAAGTAGCAATTAAAGAGGATTTTAAAAATTTGCTGATTTACAAATTTTGCTATTTGACAATCAATTTCGGTGCTATGCATGCATTGTCAATTTGTCAAAATATACACAAAATTGTGATAGATAAAGATGTTCATTTTGTTTCCATGTCTATGTTTTGTTTCTTCCCTTCCTTTCTTGTTATTAAAAGAACGCCAAGTTTGCTCACCTAATCGAATTTCAAAATTTTTTAATTATAAGTCATTCTTTCAAAATTACAGGATAATGATATGTAATAATCTCTATACTTACTAATTGTATAAAAAAGTTTCTTAGTTTGGAAATATTTTAAATGAAAATTTAAAAAAAAAAAAATATTTAATCAACTAATTAGTCTTTCGCAACACTTTAACATATAATTTTTATTAAACATAATTTAAATTTTTTTTCTTCATTATTTTGTATTAATTTAAGTTAAAATAAGTTAAAAATATTACATTTAGCATTTTAATAACTTATGGTTTTTGAAATACAGCATGAAACACTGGAGAATTTTTTTTTTTGCGTTATAGGTAAAATCTTCTAAACACGGCTCACTTCTAAACAATAATTTTTCAAAGCTGCATTTATTTGCAGTTACTTAGATGTAAAAGAAGCTGTTATTCATCTCTGAAATTTCTTTAATTTACAAAATCAATTATTGAACATGAATGAAATGAATATGAATGAAATGAAATTAATATGAATGAAATGAAATTAATATGAATGAAATTAATATGAATGAAATGAATATGAATGGAATGAATATGAATATGAATGGAATGAATATGAATATGAATGGAATGAATATGAATATGAATGAAATGAATATGAATGAAATGAATATGAATGAAATGAATATGAATGAAATGAATATGAATATGAATGGAATGAATATGAATGAAAGGAATATGAATGAAAGGAATATGAATGAAATGAATATGAATGAAATGAATATGAATGAAATGAATATGAATGAAAAAAAAATTAAGTTTTTTTTTTGATTTTATGTTAATTACAAATATAATTTCAATCATATAACAGATTTTTTTAGTAGCTACTAGAGTTCTGTTTATAATTAAAAAATACAAAAATATATTTATACTTGACAGGAAAAATATATAAAAGGGATTCCGGTGTCTCATCATCTTCAAAGGGTTAAATAATAAAAGAATAAAAAAGCTGCTCGCAAAATCAAAATATGTCTTAAAATAGCAACTACTATTATTTCGAAGCATAACCTAGTTTTTCACGTACATTTAGAATAAAAGATAATATTCCAATTTCAAAATTTTTTTTCTCCACGAATTAATAAAAGGATCATATGAACTGCATGATACCAATTAAATAATATAATGAACCAAAATATTCATTTGATTTAATAAACGATGCTCAGCTTACGTAACATAATAGACAGCACTGAAACATAATTGTAACCTTTGAAAAATATTTTTCTTTTATGACATAAATATTAACATATCTACGATTCATGGCTAAAAAAATTAACAGGAAAAAAAAACATCATTATGACATGAAAAAAATAAACGAATTTGTAAAACATCACAGATAAAAAACATTTCACGCTAAGTATTGTTTTTGTTCCTTGTTAAGGCACTATTTATAAGCTTTCATCAAGTAAAACAAATCTTTTTTATGATAAGAAATCAAATAAAATTATTTATTCTATTTTTGTTATATCCGATTATATAGCAAAGCATAATCTTCTTACTCTTTCGGCTCCAACTAATAAAGTGGATAAAGTTAAATACAATAAACGATAGAAACTGATTATGGTTATTGATATTGAAATTACATATTGTGAATGGGATCAGTTATTGGACGCTTAATTATTTCGATGAAACTAAGACCTATATTTATAGGTTTATTGACAGTGAGTTGAGAAGAGATGAAAAGTGATTAATTTTAGTTTGCTTATATATTTGTTATTTTTCTTAAAAAGAAAGTTCAGATTGATGCTTCTAATCTAGGCTGCGTCTTTCTTTGTATGAAATAACTCTTTTTAGTGAATAATATGCTATTTTTTTAATAACTCTTGTGGTTTTGTAACCAATAATAATGGCTGATAGATTAGTTTTGCTCTCAGGTAGTTAGTAATCTCAACAATAATTGTGAAAATGGGGAAAAATATCAATAGAAAGAAAAACCACAGTTTCTTGATTTGTGATAACAAAACTTTTGAAATTTAAAAAATTATTTCGAAGTTCACAAAAATTAAGAATCATTCATGGTTTAAATGATAGTCACTCTATTAGGACAAATCTTACCAAATTGGCGGTTTTTTGTAAAAGTGTAAATATTTAAGCTACTTTCTATTTAAATTTAAAGACAGTTTAGCCTATTCTTTTGAACAACATACCATTGTTAGAATTTGTCGAATATTAGGCGATTCATAAGAGAAACTAATTAATTTTTTTTAATATTTGCAAATTTCGCTATAGACACAGGGAACAGTATTTTTTATTGAAATTAAACTCTTAGAAATAACGAAGATACAACAACTTTTGGATTTACTTGCGTATGGATGCAGAAGGTTTGAGTACTATATAAAGACTAGTTTAGAAGGGAACGATTTAGGTTTGAGTTCCTCATTTTATTTTAAAGCATTTTTTTATATTTTTTACTGTAGGCACACACGGGCAACATTTTATTGAAACTAAATTTACAAAAATGAGTAAGATACATCTTTTGGATTAGAGTGCGTATGGATGCTGTAGGTTTTCGTAAATTATATTAAACTTAACGAAATTAAAGACTTGTTTAGAAGAAAATGGTTACATATTAAGGCTGGTGATTAAAGGACTTCGTATATTTAATGTTAAATTTTTATTAAAAAAATGTGAAGAAGTTATTTGCATACATAAAAAATATTTTTTGAGAACATTATTTAATGTTTACGAATGAGTATAACACGCAGGCTTACAACAATGCTGATCTTATATATTATCTTATGTTGACGAATGAGTATAACACGCAGGCTTGCAACAATGCTGATCTTATGTATTATCTTATGTTTACGAATGAGTATAACACGCAGGCTTGCAACAATGCTGATCTTATATATTATCTTATGTTTACGAATGAGTATAACACGCAGGCTTGCAACAATGATCTTATATATTATCTTATGTATCATTGTATCGTATTTATGTATCTTATGTATCAATATATCTTATGTCTTGCTTCAACCTAGAGGAAAATATTCTCAAATGAGTGTACTGCCGTATTACAAAGTGTTCAAAACTAATATTAAGAATATATACAAAAAAGGGCAAAATTTTGGCTGGACTTTTTTTGATGTGAAATTTTTATTTTATTATTGCCGACTCGCCGACTCTTTCTTGTAACTATGCAGCGCTTTTTTTGTAACTATGTCACAACAAAACATAATTTAATGTTTATTATTGATGTTCAGAAAAGTATTTAAACACATCTGATGATGTGATACTGCTGTACTGAATAAAATTTAGAATATAAGTTTCATTTATATGTAATCTGAGGAAAATTCAATAGAAAAAATATAATAAAAAAACATTACAAGTAAAAAATATGAAAGAAATATTCTTTTAATTTTTATCGAATTGTGGAGTAATTGAAGAGAAAATATTTATACATTAAACAGAACTTGATATGAAGAAAAGATGATTGTTTTTCGAGAAAAAGATATTTAGAATATACATGAAAAAAATCATAAAAATTTTTTAAAAAAAGTGTTAGTTTGAACGCTTTGTGAAATGTGAAGATAAATTCCAATTTTTTTTATTGAGTTTTTAAATCAATTGATTCTCCATTACGTCATCCTTTTAGTGATATAAAGAAAAAAAATTATTAAATATAGAAAAAAATGTTAGAAATAGAAAATGATACGCCACCTGTCATCTCAATACTAATGAAAACGAATCTGGACTTTTATTTCTTTTGTTTTGGTTATAATAGATCTGAATAGGGTCAATAAATCATGACCTTTCGTAACTTTGTTCACTAATAATGGCTTTTGTGTTCAAAAAGTTACAGAATAAGAACAATACGTATGGTGTGAAAGTTTACTTTCTTCTTTTTGTTACTATTGAATCGTATTTTTAGAGGTGTTTTCGAATGCCATCAGCCATGAAAAAGTGTAAAGAAGAACACTTTCTTTTGTTTTTAAACGTTCTTTTCATATTTTTCGAGTTTATCAGTTATTGAATCAAAATGAGATATTACGCCAAATGCTGTGAGCTCAGTTTATACTAGAACAATTGAAGCACGCGTTTAGAATAATGAAATAGGGAAAAGTCCGATTAAAATATGAAGAAGCGTTTATTTCTATAGTCTCAAGCTTCTAAAAACTGTACTTTACCTTTAAAGTAATTATGTAAATGCAGGGAGAAGAAAAAACACAACATGCTATAAAAATATTATTAGAAAATTTAAATAAAAATAAGTAAATCCATAAAAGCTGATCAATAACGTATATTTAAACTATTGTTATTACTAAAATATAGACAAAAATAATCGCTTTTATATTGTAGTTTTTGCATTTATGGAACGGTTCGTTGTCTTTGTTCTATAGATGCCAGAATATACAGACTTTTTCAGTTTAATACAAGTTTTACACTTTTGATTTGAGTTACACCCTCACACATTTATTCATTTGATCGGCTTTTTAATCATTTTTTTTATTCACATATTCATTGACTCCCCTATTCATTTATTTCCTTGCTCATGCATTTATACTTTCAGTCATTCCCTAGCTGATACTTTGACTAATTCATTCATTCATTACCCAAGAGATTTGTTTTTTAATTCCATCATTAATTTATTTATGAGTCCTTTACATTATTAATTAATTTATTCCTTTGTTCAATCAGTCATTCATTTATTCATGTCCTAACCCAACTTATTCACGCACTCTTTCATTCTTCAACTTTTTATTAACTGACTAATTTTCTAACTTTGACTTCATGTTCTGTTAAACTAATTATGCTTTCAAAATTTAGTAGCATTTTCTTCTCTGAAATATCGTAAATGAAGAAAACCAGAAAAGAGCCAGTAACCAGAAAAGAGAAACTATTATCATGCAAATGAGATTATAGTTCATATAACTACGTGCAGACTAGGTATCCCCTTTTTTTGTTTGTGCAGACAAGGTATGTAGGTATGTATCTATGCTTTTAATAAACAGCTGACCAGTTTACAAAAAACCTATTTTATTCAGAAGAAATTTATTTCTTATTCTACAGAAATGCATTTCTGCAAAATCCGTCGAATTCATCACTAGTGTCTTGCAAGAAAACGTGTATTTTCAGAAAACATACAACTCAACCACACACGGGGAACAAAATTCTGCGAAAATTATCGTACTATGTCGTAAACATATTTTATTCTTATTATCACACATCTAAGGTGTGATGATAAAATTACCAAATTTTACCATAGTTACAAAATGTTATCATATATTATGAAAGAAAATTTTATTGTTAATTTTAACAAAGTCATTTCTAAAGTAATTCCGGTAAAACTTTTTACGCTTTATGGTGTTCCCATAGTGTCACAAGCACGATAAAATTTACCAAATCATGGTAGTTTTTACCATGATTTTTTTCTTAGTTCAAGGATGACCCTTTTATTACAAGGACTGCAGATATCAATTTCATTTCTATCTGTTTTCTATAAACAGTAAAAAATTTTACAACCCTACAAAAATTCATCTCTATAAAACTGCTTGAATAAATTCCTTCAATGCATTGTTAACATACTACAAGAGTTACTTTTAAAGTTATCAGGCATCAGCTTTTCACAATGCTCAATTTTATACAATTTAAAAAAATTAACTAGCAGTAATTGATTTTTTACAATTCTACTGAAACTAATTCCTACAAAAATCAAATATTAATCTTAAGGGAATCGATTACTATGATCTTCTTAAAATCAATTTCTATAATTAGAAGAAAAAAAAGATTTTTGATTACTTTTAAAATATTAACTTAAATCATTACTTAATTAAAAAAAAACTTCCTTACCTTCAAAAATATGCGGTTGGGAAAAAAGTCGACAAGCTTCATGTGATCAAAATCGACGCCTATTCTCAAGTCCGTCTGCATGTTTTTGAATCCTATCAGTATATTTTTGTAACCAATGAAGTATTTTTAATCAAGTTATATTTCGCCGCTTCAGTTTTTCGGGGTTTACATATGTTTCTTTTTTTCTTCCTTGTCGTATGCCTGTTTAGGCAGTGGGGGTGCGATTGTTCCTGTTTTTCAGTGGCGCCATCTATGGCCAGGAATTCGACTTCTCCCACGCCATTCACACAACCACAACCCGCTTATAGGGCTGGTCACATTACACACAAAGGAGAAAGGACATAGAACACACAGAGGGAGAAAGAAACATCCATGCCTTGCCCGGGATTAGAGCCCAGAACCTTTCTGATGCAAGGACAGTTCCCTGCCCCCTACGCAGGCCGGTCGGCTTTACTTATGTTAAGTGTTTTGTTCACCATTTTTTTCATGAAATACTCTTTCAAATAAATACAAATTTATTATATAGTTTTTCTTTCATTTTTTTTCAACAAAACTGTCTACAATAAATTTAGCCTGATAGTAAACGTTCTAAATTAAACTGCTTAACAAATGTTGAAAGCAACTACAGAACTCAACACCATACAATATTATGGGAATCAATTAGAATACTCATTCAAGAATCAATTTTTAAAACTCCACAATTTAGAATTTATTTTTATATTTCTACAGGAATCAATTACTATAATTCCACAAGAATAAATTTTTATAATAGGTCGCAAAGCATTTTTGCTTTATTGTTTAAATAATGTTTTATCAACCATTTTTTCAAGAAGTTATGACGTAAAAACTTTCAAATTGATTCATTCTTTTCCGTTTAATTTGATAAATATTTTTTGTTCTTTCTGCAGGCACTTTTTTGAAAGTTTGACTTGACAATCAACATTTTAAATTGAACTATTAGCTTGTTTCACAAGTGTTAAAAATAGCCTGCTGGGTAGACATAATTGTAGTTTACCCAGACGAAAATATATAAATAAACTTCAGACAGGTTTGTAAACGCATAAGTAAAAGCAATGTAAGAATTGAACCAGCAAAAAGGTCATAACTTGTTGATTGCTTGCATACTTTAGAAAATTTATTTATTTTTCTTCATCGTGACTCATAAATTTATTAAATCTCTTTCTCTTAGCTTTATTTTTTGTAATTTAATAAACGTGCTTTTGATTTTGCAAAAGTTATGAAGTTATAATAAGCTTAAGTTGCAAGTTATATTAAGCTTAAGTTCAGAACACCTAATTATTTTACAGTTAGTTGCCAAGCTTGTTTTCTGAACATACAATGTAAAAATGAGCTTAACTAAAGGGGTCAATCCTAACTACTTTAATCCTTATGGCTATACGGAAATAATAGGTAATTTTGCTACAGGCAAAACATTCTACAAACTACTTGATTTGTCAGTGTTAAATGTTGCAACTGGTCTGTGGCCAGTTGTAACATTTTATCACTGACCACTTTTATAAAAATTTAAAATTTTGATAGATTTAAAAAACTTTTAGTATTAATGAGACATTTTCTTTAAACCTTTCTCAACATTACAAGATTCAAAGTAATATTAAATATTACAAGGTTCAGAAGAAAAATGTTGAGAGTAAAAGGTAAAATAAAGTAATTTTCTGAATGCTATAATTTTTTTTAATTCCATATTTATTTTTAAAGAAAAAATTACACTGTTATTCAAAGTCAACTGGCAAAAAAATAAATAAAAATACTTAAACATCAAATTTAGCATTTAATCGTCCGACACTGTAAAAAATTTAGGATCAAATTACTGTAGAAAGTACCGGCACTTTGGGTGAATCATTCATAAAATTCATTTCTACCGTAAAATATTATACCGTAATTTTTACAGTAATATTTATCAAATTAGAGTGAGACAGTGACTTCGCTGAAATTATTTCTGTAAAAATTATGGTATATCACATTTTTTACCTTAACATGTTTCTGTAATAACTGGATTTTACGGTAAAATGTACCAACTCCTTGAATGCCGATACTTTTTACAGTAATTTGATCCGGAATTTTCTACAGTGTTAAATAACGGTCACCAGTGTTGATCGTTAATTTTGCCCTATTCTAATGACTACAATCAATTATAAATGTGTTAAAAATGGTGCAATCTTTCTTAATTCTCCACAATGGTAGAATTCGGGAGAATTAAGTTCCACAAATTTGAAATAAATCGTATCCTCAGAGACAATGTTCAAGAAGAGGTAAATAAAAGTTCACTCGATCATAAGATTTTCGATGAAGGATAAAATAACTGGGGAAAAGATATTTAGAATAAATTTATTCATAATTGTCTTCGAGGGCATGCATCAATAAAACAATAATACAAAAGAAACGCAAGTTTATTTTTGTGTTATAACTGAGGTTGGTGTACATGTAAAGTGTTAATATTTCTCAATGTTAATAATCATAATTTCTAAAATCCAACAGATGGCGCTCTGCGCAGTAATGTAAAAGGATGAAATAGTTATTCTATAGAGTTTTTTTTTTTTTTTTTTTTTTTTTTTTTTTTTTTTTTTTTTTTATTTAATAATAGAGTTCGTTTGCTAAAATTAAAGTACTTATCTGCTTAAAAAGCCGGTGTCTGTTTTTAAATAACAGTATTTTTCCGTGAAATAAATGATTTTACATTTGCACACCCGCAGACCATTTTTCAAAAAAAAATTAATAGACTTTTTTTACAGTGTAGTTCGTAAAAATCTAAAGTCCTCCTTTAATAGCTAGCTTTAAGCTTCACTGCCTAAGTATGGCTAAGTATGACAACCTAAGTATATCTGTTCAAAATTCCGAGTTCACTTGCCAAGCAATGAACCAACAACAAAGGTCATTTTATTCTCTTAGTTTGCAAGCATTAGCATACAATTATAAACTCTGAAACATCACTAAATATGCAAATTGAAGTTCTTCAAATAATATTCATTGATCAAATATCCTGTTCTTAAATTTTTTAGACCAAAGCAAATCATGTTTGAACAAAGACGATTTTTAATGAAATGAAAACAAAACTCAAGATCTTGTGCTTAAAATATGCATATTTATCAGCAACTCACGCAATCATATTCTTCAGCATTACCTATATACTTTTTAAGACTCCGCACAATGATTTCGTGTATTCAAAATAGAACATAATTTTTTTTATTACCTCTTTATTTTGATTCGAAAAGGGCAGACGCATTTGAACATATTCCTTGAAGCATGAAGTACAGATCAGTCTTCTATTCAAATATCAATCAGTTCACTCTTTGGTTAAGATATCGCTTGCATTAAAACGATTTTATTTTTCACTTGTTATAAAATCGATCTTCACAATTACATTGATGGAAATGAATCTGAAATAGATGGATTAGTTTTTTGTAATGGAATTGAATTGATAAATAGAATCTGGATAGATATAAAAGGCGCGTTATTTTATGAGACTGTTTAATAAAGAATAATTGAAATCTTATTTAAGTTCATTGTTAAATGACAAACTTTATCTAATATTTAATAATCGAATAAATTTTACAGTTCTACATCAAACTTTGTAAATTAAACAAACTTTGATGACTTATAATCGAAAAAGAAGTTCTAAAGCTTGATACATTCCAGTTTCATCAGATTTATTAGCAAGATTGCTTTGAAATCACATTAACCATAAGTGTATATTATTTAAAAATAATATATTTTTGAAGTATTTAACAAATAATTATTTTTGTATTAGAAAACTTAAAAACATTATAAAAGTAAAATAATTTTTTTATTTCTCCCTTTTTTTACCTATATCTATTTTAATGTTTTCCAGATACTATGAACTGTCATATTCGAAGCATAATCTGTCAAAGACAAATTTTTGATATCAAATAAACTAACTCATTATATAAGAGTTAAATAAAAATATGAACTAATTTTGAAAACGTAAAATTTTATATTTTACTCTATGTTTCGAAGAAAATATTTGTCTTTAACATAAATGTAAATTATTCAGAAGATGTGTATTCTGTACTACAATTACCAATTACTTGGTATTAACTTTTTTAAATTGAAGTTGTAATTTATAAGAGCTTATTTGTGTAGTTGCTATATAGTTGAAGTTTGCACCAGTGTTCGTAAAGTTTCACTTATCACTTCTTTAAATTTTAATTTAGAGTTACCGAATTATGTATATATTTTGGAAAATTATGGCAAAAGTTACTCGCAATGTAATAGTTAAATTATGAAAGCATTGAAAAAAATTTTGTATTTTATAAAACTTAGTTTTCTTTAAATTAGAAGCACAATTAAAGCACTATTTTCAAGGATTTTTGTGGAAGATTTTCAAATCTGTGGTCAGTAGAAAAAGCGAACTTTCCTCACTAAAAATATAACTGTAAATTCTCCAATCAAACCAATCACTTGAGATTCCTTGCCTAAGGGGACAATGCTCTCCCAGTGAGGTGACTCGGGTTCAAATTCAGACGTTGACTGATCATTAAAAATTCTGAGTTCGGCTCGCTCTGACCACAATGCTGATATAGTTATATTAAAAACTTTTTTTTGGTAAAATAACAAGGACTTTTGCTAAAATAACATCAATTATCTACGTAAAAAAATAGACTCCCGTTTTTAAATAAAAGTATTATTTTGTGAAATAAACGATTTTATGCTTTCCCACCAGTTGGCAGTTTCGTAAATTTAACATATTTTTTTTACAATGTTGAAGAATCAAATATTCAAAATGTGCACAGACTTTTCAATAAATTATAAACATTTTAAAACAACTTTCATTTGCACTTGTGTTTTAAAAACTATCTATATATCACTTGCATAATATGGGCTTATCTATAAATATGGGCGTGACAATCCTAACAGTTAACATTTTCTGCATGAACCTTAGAGCTGAAGTCATTGACAATATGAAAACTTGCCCACCATGATCCAGGATACATCCCGAAGTTTTCTATTTCAGTCAAGAGGCCCTGGTTTCAAGGAACTTAAACTTGCCGCACTGTAGGTGGTACAATCTGTCTTAGATGCCATGACTGTCGGAAAAATAGTGAAAGTCTGACAAAATTTTAATCTCATCAGTCGTGAAATGTGGGTCAGCACCGCATATAGTCTCCTCTAAAGGAACCATCAATTAAAAGCATTGTTATTCAGTAGAGCTGTTCAATTATGCATTTAAAAATGCTGCAAAATTTTGGGAGTAAAGTTGGCTTAGATCTTTGGAATGAATAAAGCACAAATGAGCATTATGAAGCAAATGGTTTTTGATACATATCTTTGTATTTGATTTTGTTTAAAGGTTATTATATCTCTTAGTAATAAAATATGAACAAATTAGTGAACATAGCTCAATCGAATGTCTTGCAAGAAAACTATTTTAAGTGCTAGAAATTTTTGCCACTGATGTTAGTTTATATTTTTGAACTGAATGTAAGTAGTTAAGAGCATTAAGCGAATAATCTTACAAACATATTTTTTTAAATTTTATGGTTTTTGGTAGTCTAAATATTTTAAAGTGATAGAAAATTAAAATTGTGCATATAGGGGTCAAAAAAGAGCTAGTGGACATACGGCTAGAGTGAGTATCTTAAATAACTTTTTCATTCATCAGTCAAATTTCGTCTGTGAGATACCGTAGATTGGCAACAATGATGTACTATACTTTCATGCACAGTTGCATTATCAGACTATGAATACTTTAGTAAAATTTTGTAAAAGAAGATTTTCAAGGTGCAAAAGTAACTTTCAAATTTTCCCTTTACTTTTTATTATCATACTAGTGGGCTGCGCCCCCTGCTCACTAACGCTCGCCAACCCCGAAAATTGCTACGCAATCTTATATGGTTTGCTTCGCTCGCTACTAACTTAGGTACATTGCAAATGCACAAAATTCTAAGAATTCAAAACAATTATTCAAATCCATATAACAACTTTTTTTTAATAAAAAACAACATCTTTTTAGTAAATACTAAGTCATTAAAATAAATTTGAATTCAAATGAAGACTCATTGACTGAGACTCATTTTTCAATGAATAACTAATAACAATAATGAAACAAATAAATTCGTGACATAAATCAAAAATCGTCAAATAATTTCGTAATATATAAATTCGTGAAAAAAAAGCGCTTTCGGCAAAATACTAAAATAGAGATCTATCGACAAAGACTACTCACTTCTGCCTAGCTTAATAGTATGAGATTGCCGCAGCTGAATTGTTATTTCAGTTTCCGTTTTGAAAAGCGCTATATGTTGAGCCAAATCAGGTGGATTCGGCATGTGACATTTTTAACGGTAATCATTGGTCGATTTTCTAGCGTTGCCATTCGGGGAGTTGTAATGAGGCTTTTTTTGTCGCCGTGTAAGAGAAATATTTATAAAGATTTTAGGAATTTCAACAAAATGAGACAATGTGTTATAAATAATACGTTTTTTTTTACCTATTTTGATATTAACTTTTGCTCTGTATACTTTCATTTAACTAGCATTAGGCATAAACAAACACATGTCTCCGTGGGACTAGAGTAAAAACACGGTAGTGGAGCTAGTACGGACTATCCACATCCTACCTCCTGTAGAAGAAATGTAAATTGGTTTCAAATGTAACACATTTGATGTTATTTATTTTATAAATTAGAAGGATTTTGTAGAACAACATACCATTACAATTAGTGGTTCGATTATCAAGTAAAGAATTTAGCTCGAAACCTTTATACTAATTCACTCTTATTTTAATTTTACATTTTATAACCGTCGTTGAGCAGCCGACCCGATTTTTTGGTTTTACGACTACTAATGTAACTCCGTAAACTTGTAATTTTGTACCAATCCAGAAGACAAGATAACTCCTGGATCAGTACCCTCAGAAGTAAGATTTGTTATGGGAACATGGAGTACTTTGTGACTCGACAGATTTAACGTGCATCAGTCACCATTTACTACACGGGGATTCTTCAGCCGGAGAAAACGAACCCAGGGCCTCTTGGACATGGCCCAGTGTCCCACCAACCAGGCTATCCCGGCCGTTAATTCATCCTTTGAAGGATTTAAAAAAATTTAAAGAAGTTTTATCAAACTTGTTAAGGAAATATAATTCAATATAGATGAACTAAAAAGGAATTTTTGCCATACATTTTTATTTTATAACCGTCGTTGAACAACCAACCAAATTCTTTGGATTTACGACTAGTAATGCTCAACTCCGTAACATTGTAATTTAGAACACAATCCCGAAGACAAGGGAACTTCTGGATCAAGTATTGGGAGAAATTTGCCTTCGTGGAGGAATTTTTGATTGTAAGTGGCACTTTAAAGCATTTATTGGGCAAAATATTTGTCTATATTTATTTGCCCAAGATCTAGAGTACATTTTAATATTTATCTAAATTTGGACCATGACCTCTCAAAAACGGTCATTAAAAGAAAAATATCAAAAACCTGATACACAGTAATATTTACTGCAAAACCGCTGAATCACTGCAATTGAATAAATATTGCTGTAAAAATTACTCTATAAAACTTAACGGTGAGAATGTATGTTACGGTAAAATGAATTTTACGGATGATGCACCTAGAATGCCAGTCTTTATCGTCGTTTTATCCGGGACTTTTTGCAGCGTAGAAACGAAATACATAACAAGACATGATTTTGCTTATAAACTATTTTCAAAACAATTTATAAATTAAGCAAACTGGCAGATTTAGTTTCAACATATCTATTAGATAGAGGCGTGCATAAAATAAAAAAAAAGTTAGCAATTATCCTTACATTTTAATAATTATCCAAATTTCATTATCTAAATACATTTTAATAATTATCTAAATTTCATTATCTAAATACATTTTAATAATTATCTAAATTAGAGTACATTTTAATAATTATCTAAATTTTGACTATGACCTCCCAAAAACGGTCATTAAAAGAAAAATATTAAAAATCTGATATACATTAATATTTACTGCAAAAACGCTAAATCACTGTAATTGTATAAATATCAGTGTAAAAATTACTGTATAAAACTTCACTAATTAAACTTATGTATGTTTACGGTAAAAGGAATTTTACGGATGATACACCTAGGATGCCAGTACTTTTTATCGTCGTTTAGTCCGGAACTTTTTGTAGCATAGAAACAAAATACATAACAAGACATGATTTTGCTTATAAATTATTTTCAAAACAATTTATAAATTAAGCAAACTGACAAATTTAGTTTCAACATATCTATTAGATAGTTTAGTGCATAAAATAAAAATAAGAAGTTGGCAATTATCCCCAAAATATTAGGACAAAACAGAGTCACGTTTAAAAACGAGATCAATAACAAACTTTAATAATTAATTCGTTTATTTACATCAAATCATGAAAGAGATGAAACATCTAGAATATATCAATAACCGACCTCAACCTTTGAAGGTGAAGGCAACTGTAGTAGTATACATTTTAAAGTATCCTAAATTCTTTCTACAATTGGATAATATCGTTTTCGATCATCCCTTTTGCTTTCTACACGAACCTGACTTACTTTTAAGCCAATGCACTGCTGAAATTGAATATTCAGAACGAATAAAAAAGATGAATACAATTTAATGGCCGTTCAATTGTTTTTGTTGGTCATTAGATAGGACCCACATTAAAGAGTTAAAATGTTTCGTCCGTTACTTGGCGGGGTCATTTTACTTGGCAACCCTCTTCTCTAGGTTACTGGATTAGCCAGTTGTTGCCACTGAAATTATATGAACTTATTTTGAGATGAAAAAGATCAACAGGGAGTCTTAAAGGATGAGTTGATGTGCCACTTTTGGAAACAGTAGATCAGTTTTTTTCCGCTTCCTTAGATTTCGACACTTAACACTTTCTGTCCGGCTTTTGTTCGTAATTTAGAGTTTTGCGAACGCTCTTGGAATGATATATTTCTGAGCTCCGTCTCTGTTTAGTGGTTTAATTCATCTTGTTGCACCCAGGATTTTAAAGATGACGTATCTGAATTTTGTAAGTTATTTTATCTTATGATTCTTTTTACACAATAACTTAACTACACATAGAAATACTTTGAAATATTTGAAATTTTAAAATAAATATATATGTTTTTGTACAAAATCAAAATTTAAATATTGAAAGAGTTTTTAAGATTTTAGGCTTGTTTTTCGAATTTATTTCTAAATTATTTATAATAGTAACTATGTATATCATTGAAACTAGCAAAAAGGCTAGTTTCAACGATATGTCAGCAATATTTATATAGTAATTTACCTTTACATTGTAATTTATATTTACATTATTCTAGTTAACATTTTTACTTAAAATGTATGAAAATCAGAAATTCCAAAAAATAGATTTATGATTTTTTTTTTTAGAAAAATTAAGTCACTTATCTAAAGATTTACACAAGCATGTAATTTATTAAAAATGAGGAATAATTGATAAATGGTGCTTTTGGTTAATTTTTCCTCATAGTATCATTTTTATGTACTCTGAAAATGCAAAGAAAATTTAATTTTTCCTCATGATAAATGAATGATGGAACTATACATTTGACATAATATGATGTTAAGTCTTACCGTGCCTGAAAATTTCATTTCGCTTCGAAAAATAATGTGATATATTAAATAAATTACACCTTAGATAAAAATATTTGTTACACTTATACTTTGAAATAAACTTTTTATGGATGTTTCCGAATTACTTTCAAAATAGTTAAAACTACTACAGTATCAAAAGTTTATGATTGAACGGTTTGAAATGCTTAACATTTTTATTATCATTAACTTCATAAATAGAAAATTGAAAATATGTATATTGTATACAAATTTAAAGTTTGATTTCACAGCGTTTCTTAAAATCACTTCATGATTAAAATTTTTATCCAAAATTGCAAAATATGTGGCATGCATTCTCTAAAGAATATTTTTTTTTACATTTTATGATAAATAAAATAGTAGAAAGAAAGAAAAAAAATTTAGCAAAGCTTGCCTTTATGTGAAAAAATTCTACACTAATTCATCACTCATATCAAATACTGATTTTCAAATGAAAAATTCATTTTCAAAAAGAAAAAAAAATGCATGAAACAATTAAACATTTTTCAGAAATTTTTTTTTTCACATGAAGCAATTTAAAAATGTCAAATATGATGCTTAGAAACAAACTAATACTTAAGCAAATAAAATTATTGGAGCAAATTTAATATCTTCAGTAAATATTATAACGTTTAATATAAAATCACTATATATATCGGTTTATGAGTATGTTATGGGTAATATTACCAAACGTAAAATTATCAAAATATATAAAAATTTATTAATTATATTTTATGAAAATTAAAAATATAGCTCAATTTTCTGAAATCAAATTTTTATTTCAATCTCCCACTTAAGAAAGAAAATTTTACATATTTGATAAAAGGAAATAAAAAAAGCTCAATTTGAGCCCATTGTTAAATAAATACTACATTCAAAGATCAAAGTATTATTTCTGTAAAATAAACTTCTCAATTTTTAATACCAATAAAAATTGTAATATCGTCTTGGCTGAATAGTATAATAAATATTTAGTTTAAACCTCAACATGTCGCATTTAAAAACAAAATTGCTAAATTATTGTGGTACCTTTTAAAGGTCCATTTAGCTAATTCATATATATATTTTGTTTAAAAATTAAAATATGCAGTATTGAGCTATAAAACCTTTTTTAATTCACATATTCTCTAATATACTCTGTTTCTTAAATCACTATAATTTCACAAACGTACAAGATCTTAAGCAAACACGCAAGAGCTGTGTTTAAAATCACTGTCATAGTTGCAATGTAAGCTGATTATTGTATATTGGTCTAATTTTTGTCGATAAAATTTTAAATCTCTGCATACTTGTATTTTTAATACATTTAGAAGGGTTAACCAGCTGGTCCTTAGCTGGGCTGGTTTTAACCATATGATAGAAATATTTTACTTTTTGAAACAGAAACTAAATTATATATTTATACTTAAAATTGTTTTAAAATCAGAAATTCTAGGAAATTTTTGATTTTGTTTTTCGAAAAATTAAATCATTCATTTAAATATTTACACAAGCATTTATTTTTTTTAAAAATTATGAACAATTGATGAATGATGGTTTACGTTTTTATCCCTTATAGTATCATGTATATATATATGTACTATGAATGAATACGTACATATTTATATACTATAAAAGGAGAAAATATAAATTTTTTTTTCTAATAACAGAATAATGGAACTATACATTTGGCATAATATTATGTTAGGTCTTATCATACATGAAGATTTTGTATTGTTTCACAAAATAATATGGTACAATAATTGAATGAAATGATACAATAATTCTATAATAATTTTTTTTATTCATTTCTCATTCAGTGCAAAAGAATTAAGAGAAATGATAAAATTTTGTGTCTAGCCATGATTGTAAGAATTTTTAGATGGCACTGAATGCATTAAAATAATTTAATTTGCACTTAAAATGCTCCTTTTCGTATTTTATTTCATCTTCTTAATTCAACTGATTGATTTTACTTTACACCGTGAACTCATAAAATATAACTCCCACTGACCGGTTTTATTTGTTTAGTATTCATAACAATGATTATTTTTAAATATGATTGATGTTTATTTCAAAAACTTGAACTTGAAATCCGCTTGACGCTCTCGTGAATTTATCACAGTGCGCACGTAATAAATAAATTTATCATAATGTATTCAAAATGGGTAACGTTTTATTTATGGACTATCTTGACTCGCTTTTAGTGTTAAAAATAGAATTTTATTAATTCCAAAGCAATATTTCATGAAAATAAACTGTTTGCTGTTATATTACATTAATTTTGTGAAATTAAGTTCAATGATAAAAGCACTAAAAATTTGAGGGCACTCATGGTATTAGAATAGAATTTATATTTTATTTTTAAAGGAAATTTTATTTAACTGTTTTAGAGAAACCAAATCTTACTAATTTATTTAATTTGCTGAATCAAATCTGAGGAATTTTTATTTAAATACACAGTAAAAAATTTCTGATACAATTACGGTAAAAAGTACCAGCATTTTGAGTGTATCATCCCATAAAATCTATGTCACCGTTTAATCCATTTTTACTGTAATTTTTACTGTAATATGTATTTGGTTTGAGTGGCTAAGTGGTTTTACGGTAATTATTCCTGTAAAAATGATGATATACAGATTTTTTGTTCTGTAACTTGTTCCGATAAAAATGGATTTTATGGTAAAGAGTAATGTTGAGTGCCGATACTTTTTTTTTGTAAATTGATCCGGAATTTTTTATGTTACATTTATTTTCATACCGTAAAAAAATTATCTCTTTCATATTTATTATCTCTTTCATGGAAAATATCTCAATGGCATTTTTATCACATTCAATTTTAACAGTATTTAGTTCAAAAAATTTTTAGCCCAATAATCTGAAATTTATTTAGTTTGAAAATAATTTTTTTCCAACCTGTTTAAACAGATAAACGATATAAAAAAATAATAAATGTATAAAGATATTAATTTTTAAAGGTAATGACACAAAACGAAAACAAGTAAAATTCTTTGTTTCAGATACGTTTCTTTATTATGAAAAGCTTCCGCTGTGTCAACAACTCTAATATAGAAAGTATATACGTAAAATTGTCGAAATAAATCAAAGAAGCAAATATATTTTGACAAAAATTTGTTATTAATGAACAAAATAAAGAAATATTTATTTATTTCCTGCATTATCCATCATAAGAATAATTTTATTACTTTGTGTAGAGGAAAAATAACAATACTGAGAATTGGAACTAACAATTGCCTATATTAGCTTAGCAAAACATAGAATCAGATACAAGGTTTTAATGCTAAGTTTTTCTTTAAAAACGTTACATTACATTTAAAATTAATTAAAATATTTTATGATAAAATTCAATAAAATTTCAATTTATTCTATATGAAAGTTATTTTTTAACATATAATAAGGTTATTTTGGATTCAATAAACAAAATAAAAAAATTCCGTTTTAAGTATTATTAAAATTCAAATCTATTATTTCATCTTGGTAGAGGACATGCAAAAAATATTTAACAACTATTGACATAATAACAAAAATCTAATAATTTGACAATAATTATTATCCATTTAATAAACAAATGTATGTGTTTATTTTAAAGGATGTGTTATAAGGATAAATTTTTGAGAGAGTTTCGATGTGTAGAGAAATTTACTATTTTTAAATGTAGCGTTTTTAATTTGACAAGAAGTTTTTATTTTTTACAGTGGTCGCTTTTACAACCAATTTCTTAGTAAATTTAAATGTTATTTTTTTCCTTCTGACTATCAGAATTATTTACGTTTGATTTTACACTGAAAGTCTTAACGTAGTTGTCAGCATATTTTAATTTACAATAACAATTTAAATAATTTATTAGTAACTATATAATTTTCTTTAAATTCATTTTGAAATTTAAAGAAAGAACTGCTTGTTCTGCTAATGAGTATACTCATAACATGATTAAAAAAATTATTTTATAGTTTAAATCGTTTGTAACTAAGTTAAATAGAAGGAAAACCTCTTATTATACTGATTTTAAAGATTAGAAATGTAAATCTCTTGTAACAATTATTTAAAAAAGTACAATTTCGCAGACGTAATTATTATTTTATGATATTATCTATGTATAGCTAGATAAAATCAGCATCCTTTTTAATATTAAAAGATTAATCTAAGTTTTTACTTGTTCCATTGTTCTATTATTGTAATTAATTTGGACAAAAACGTGGTTTAAAATGCGTGTGCACGAGTTTTGTTTTGGAATTGTTGAATTAATTTAAGCGCATACTTGCAACTTATCAATTTAATTTATTCAACTTGTCTTGAGTTGAATTCAAAGTAGCTTATAAAAGAGAATTTGTGCCACTAAACGTGCGTATACTATATATCTTACTATTGTTAATATTGTAGGACATTTGTCTTGTAGCGTGCTAAATAACTTCTTCCACTTTTATCTATTATTTTGCTTAATTTGAGTCCTGTTATAAGTATTATTGTTTATGAAAATGCTTAATAAACTCTCTTTTCATACATGAACATACATCATATTTCATACATCAATCTTGCTTAATTTAAAAATCAACTAAGAAGTTAATTTTACTTAGAAGTATTGGGGCTTACACCTTATGATAAACTCATTTATGACAATGCATGGTTGTCTGTGTTTAAATATTTATAATTACTTTTATTTTAAAATCTTAATTGATGATGAATATAGCAGTTTATTTACAAATAGAACTTGCATTGAAATTAAAGCTTATTTTTAGCGTTTATAAACTTGTTTTTTTTATCTGATTGTAGTTAAATAATTACAATAAGATGAATATCATCTAATACTATAAGAGATTACTAACATTCCAATGACTCAAAAAAAGGAACAAAAATCAAATTTATTTCATAATTAAATGCATTTTATCCAAGGCTTTGGTCGGGAAACTATGCCTCTTGGAGTGTGGCTTTTCCGCAAAATAGCAAATTTATATTTTAACTTTTTGGTTCAAAAACTAAACTACTTCAATGAATTGCGAACCAATTATACAAGATAAATATGAAACGAAGAGTTGGAGGAGAAGCGAATTGCGAAAAGAGTATACAAGACAAATATGAAAGGAAGAGTTGCAAGAGAATTATCCTCAGTAAACGGTACTTCAATGAATTGAAAAACGAGTATACAAGACAAATATGAAAGGAAGAGTTGGAAGAGCATCGTCGTCAGTGAACGGGTACTTCAATTAATTGCGAATATTCTTAGAAAAAGACAGCATAAGAGTACTATAATTAAGTGAATAAGGATATACCTACCTATATAAGTTTAAAAAATATTTCTATTTTAAGAGATTTCAATCGTTGAAATGTTGATAATTGGCTACTGTTGAAAATTAGTTGAACTGTTGATAATTGGCCAACTACTGCTGTGATCAATGATCAATAAGATGAATTTTGTTTTTGTTCTTCTTGTTCTCCCAAAATAATTTTTTTGCAAGCACACTAAGGAAAATTGTATGTTTAAAAACGCTAGCATATGACAGAAATGACCATATTTCTGGATCTATGGGAGCATCAAAAATCTCAGTAATTTTCACCGAAACTTTTTGGTAAACATTTCTGTAAAATTAAAAATATAATATAATTTTATAACATGTAATGAAATTCGGTAAATGCGGTGAGATATGGAAATTTTATCATAATACATTTAGAGCTCAGCATAAAAACCATTTATTCGGTTAATTTATTTTTCAATTTTGTAAAGTAGTAAAAAGAATTATAATTTCGAAAATCAAAATATTCGGTAAACTATTACTATATTAATGGAAAAATTACCAAAATGAATGGTTTAAACACCGCATATTTTAATTTTATTAATCAAAATTACGATTTTTCTTTACTAGAATCGTCATTACCATATAGTACGGTAATTGTTTTCCGTCCATGATACCTCTTGAATAACTGAAAGAGATCCATTCAAATTTCCATTGTGATACATTTTTTGTATTTAGCCAATTTAGGTAGGAATAAATGTATAATAATTATTATAATTATAAATGTATATTATAAATGTATATTATAAATGTATATTATAAATGTATATTATAAATGTATAATAATTGATAAAATCGGAATTATTTTATGTTTTTAAATCAAAAAATTGAAATTTAATGATTACAAAATTTCAGAAGCTTTAAATTATTTCTTTAAAAATTTCAAAGTTCATATTTTTTTAGAAAAATTTGAAATTTTTTCAAATTTTAGCCCTTTTTTCTCATAGTTCTTTTATTATCTTGTAGTTATTTTCGAATAATAATGTTGCTTGTTATTCTGCTGTTTTAGTTACTTTCATAAGTTTTAAGCTGTAATGAAACATTTGCCAATTTATTTTTTCTTTATTGGTCCTTCCATGGTAATAATTAAAAAAAAATCTAATAAAAAATAATTATTCGTATAGAAAGCTGTTTTAATTTTTAGTACAATTTTATACTTTTACGAGTAAAGATTTTTTCGCTTTAATCAATTTAAATTGTTTTGAGGAAATGATGCGTAATAATAACTTTCATCACAAATTTTAAACAGCATAAAAATGTGAACCCATTATGAAAATAAGTTTACCCTGACATTCCAACAAACAAAACTGAGCATTTCAATAAAAGTTTTAATACACTGTAAAAAAGAGTAGTTGCCACTATTTTTGGTGTTGAGACATACTAAAATTTTTTACAGTGTTATATTGTTACATTTTGTATTAACTTTTTCACCAATATAGTTTTTTTAGAATTTATTTATTCAGTTTTCTCTCTGTTTGCTTATTGAGAACTTATACTTTCACAAGCATTAGAACTAATTTAATAGCTTCATTGAAAAAACATTTCGTTTAAAAAACAAGCAAGTTTATACTTATATAGTATATTTATATAGTTTTTAACTATATTAGTTTTTTAAAACCATTGTTCTTTTGCCAATTTTACATAATTTTTGCTTGAAAACTACACTTTACTTAATATGAATTGGTAACTAAAATGTAAAATTGTTACATATGCATTCTCGATTACTGTTATAAATACATTTTTGAGTGAAGAATTGTTTCTATTAGGGAAAAAATTATATAAAATTGACTAAACATTAATCGTTTGAAAAAATTGGTTCGAATATATTATTAAAAATGCGTTTGTTTTTTAAATATAAAATTTTTACAATGGAGTCATGAAATTGATTCAAATGCACATTAAAAGAAGCCTTCTGTCATCGAACAAGACCACAAAAAATGAATAAATAAATAAAGCTGTAACGGTGAAAAAATAATTACAAAATTATACTATATGCACTGTAAAAATTTTGATTTATCTCAATACCAAAAATGGCGGCAATTACTTTTTTACTGTATATTCCGATAAGCAAAAGTTGGAAAATAATGCACTATCTTCGTGTAATTACATAAACCTTCTGACAAAATTAAAAACTGCTTTTTATTCAAAACATGATGAATTTGTTTATTCCTTTCATAATAAACTTCCTTTTTCTTCAAATCTGAAAGCATATTTTCTATTAACGAGTTGTAATTTAAAAAAAAGAAACGATTTTTATTTATAAAAATAAAAGAAAGTTATTTTTCGTTATGACATATAATTAATTAACTTAACCTACAAACCAAGCCTTACAATTTCAAGAAACACTAAATCAAAATAAACTAAATAATTATTTTCCTATATCATCTCCTATCTTAATAAATATTGACCACACATAAATCAAGAAATGGAATTGTAGTCATTGTTGATCCAGGCACGAATGTCACACATTCTTTCATTCCAAAGACTATTTTTTTCTTTCTAAGCAACTCGCACGAATTTCAATTCTTTGTTGTCTGATTCTCGAACAAATAACAGATGATAGACAACACAAAAATTGTTTTTCATTTACAAGATAACATTATTAGTTCGTTCAATTGCACCGCCTCAGTATAGAAACAAAGATGATAACACCTTTGTAGAACAATATGCGCGTGCTATTCGCCCAACACGCCTATTCTTTAAGAAACAGGGAAGATATAATAGAAGCAGAGAACTCATCAAATTTCATTCTTTGCCGTAGGTTTTTCGTGGTTTAGAAAACAAAAATAGAACCAGGAAATATCAGTTGTGTTTGAATTAGTTAAATTCTTTTCTTAGAAAAAAAAATGAGGAGAAAATGGGGATTTAGTGCAAATATTATAGAGATTGTCGACATATCTGAGGCAAAACGAAATAATTGAATTTTCAAGTTGAGGAAATAATTAATTTCAGAAAACTTGAAATATTATATGTCTGTTTTAAAAAAATGATTACTTTAACTTACAAAAATATTTTTAAAAAAAATGTGACAGTCTTGATGGCTTGAAACTTCTAGACCATGGGCATCAGTTTCCAACTTTTAAGTTAAATTTCGGATTTGTCTCTCGGAATATTAAAATGAAATCTCTTTTTAAACTGCAATTCAATAATTGTATTCTGCTTTATCGGTCTCAACCTCATTTTTTTAAATAAATAAATTGCGTAACTAAGGTAAAATGCCATTGGCCGGCATTCTTACATTATTTTTCTTTTTAATTTAAGGATCAACCGGTCAGTAGGGTCTTACCCGGTATTTCCTACAGTGGCTTTTTTCAAAACAAAATTGTAAGAAATTCGTAGCCAGCGACGAGCAAAACAAAATATCGTTACTTCTGAAAGAAATGATCAAATATACTAATGTAAAACTAAAATTAATACAAAGTGTGGCAAACTCGAAGTGCCGGAAAGCTTTTATATGTATTTTATAATTAGAAAAGGATTATCTTTATTTCCGATTTTCAAATTCTGAAATTAGAAATAAGTTATACCTGGTGTATGCACCAACATTCATCCTTTATACCTGTAAAAGATATGAAACTGTCCACTCCTATAGAGATTCTGCTTGGAAATGAAGGACTATCGTTGCAGGCTTGTTGTTATATATTAAGTATAAAACATGACGTCTGTACTTAAGTGTGAGTCACCAAAGTTCCTTAGAATATATAAACTATATCAATTTATTTAAAGATATTAATTGTTAATTGTGCTTAGGAATAATTAATTGTTAAGCACATTGTAAATCAAAGAAATGTGTATTTAGTTTATGAATCAAGTCATTCCTCAATCTAGTTATTTAGTTCTCACACCCATTTATTATTTATTTTTCAAATTCCTTTATTATTTAGTTCATGAATTCAAATAAAATTTAGCTTTTCAATCCATTTGTTATTTAGTTTATCAATAACGTTATTATTTATTTTATCAACCCAATTACTATTTGTATTTATAAACGCAGTTATTACTTAATTTATCAATCTAATTCTTATTTTGTTCATCAATCCGCAAATGATTTCTACTATTATTCACCACTTCGATAGTATTTTCTGTATGAAATGTTTATTCATTTGTATATCCATTGATTTTTTTCTCTTATAAAAACGATATTTTGTTGTGTTTTACCCAATCATGAATGTTTAATAAACTACATCAAATTCAAAATGGTTCATAAAACCAAGATACTATTCCAGTCGGGTTCATTTTATTCCACATCAAAAAATGTCAGAAAAAATTCAAATACGAAATCATATTTATTAAAAGAAATCTAAATGCAACTATATTAAATCCTTAATAACTGCTGGGAAATTGCAAATATAATCAAAGATGACGATCTATTGATTGGATATAAGAAAAAATGTGGGATTGATTGCACATCAAAGTTGGGAATATAGAGAGATTTTAAATTTGCATAAAAAGGATTTATATCCTATGGAATGAAAGGATTTATATCCTATGGAATAAAAGGATTTATATCCTACCTTTATATTTATATTCCATCTTTTTTACCATTTGACTTCCCTTAAAACAAATTAAGAAAATAAATAAAAGCAACTATCTATCTAAAACAATTAGAATATTTGAGCATTTAGAGTTTCATTCCAAGTATTGCGCTAAGATAAATCTCGAAACAGCCGCTGATGAATGATGCATTCTTTTGTGGTGTTCATTATTTAATCAGGCGTGGCTAAAACAAACAAACAAGCGTGAGGAATTCTCAGGAACTTAAAACTTATCAGATGAAAACAGCGGTATTCAAAAATAAGTAGATGATATGAATGCTATAGTTGGAACATAAAAGGTTAATAGATTTATGAAAATCCTGAACATTCCTATTACCATTCATTTCTATTCAAACAGCATCACATAATAACGCAGTTTGCATATTTTGAAAAACCATTTGTGCTATTTTCGAGTGGGAAAAAAATTCATGCGTGTTTGCTTGTATTAGTAGGGCAAGCGGTAGACTTTCAAATCCATTTTTTCGTGAGCTTATTTTTCTAAAAAAAGAGAATATAGTTTTTAAAAAACTAACATCACTGTGATGATATTAAGTTTTATTTTATTATTTGCTTACTGAATACTTGTTCTTCGTACAGAGTAAACACTGCACAATCACACATGCAATGGAAAAGCATATGAGACAGCTAAAATATTTTTATTATTTATTACATATTATTATTTGTTGCACTTTTCGGTGATTTTATGTCACTAGATTAAGTATAACATGTTTTCAGAAGTTCTCGTCAAAACAATTTTTAAAATTCACTCAATATTACTTTGCAACAAAAATGTTATTCCTCACAGGCAACTCATGATAATCACAATTTACTCCAGTGGAACAATTCCATAATTTAATTTGTTTTGCTTCGATTACCGTTTATTCCGTTTCCGTTCGATTATCGTTTCAGATAACTTTAAAAGTATATTCATGGATGTCGACTTTCAAATGTTATTCACAGTTCTTACCTAAGCATATTTGATGATTTGATATAACGAATAAAAATAAATAACTGTTAAAAAGAGTGCTGTAAAATATCACTGCAACTCCTTTTTTTTGATTAAATAGAATGGTAAGCTAGCAAACATTACTGAAGTTGGTTGGTTGGTGTCGTATCCTCTATTGAATCATATTTCATGGTGTGTTTGAATAGTTTTTGTTATTTCTATGGCATTAAAAGAATACAAATCCTTTTCTGTGGGGTAGTTTAAGAGGTGAAGGCCTGCAGCGACTGCAGGGCAGTTAAAAACATGATATGGTGTCAGTTCCACGCTAAGACAGTTGCCACAGTTTTGATATTTTCTAGTCCCATCTGTAGAAATTTTCATGTTTTTATGATGTTTTGTTCTTAGTCTGATGAGAGTAGTGGCTGTCTTCCCATCGATGTCAAGATTAGTTATTTGATCTTACTGACGTTTTTTCTCTGTATTAAAAAATCGTAAGACCCCCTGCCGCTTGCTGTTTCAGATAGAATTTGTCTAAAGTAAGAACTCCTCTAGTCATACGTCTGGACCGGTAGCGGTCACTATGGTAACGAGGTATGACTATTTCAAATACAGTAGTGGGGTCGATGTTTAGGATAAGTTTCGGCACAGATCGGCAAAAGAAAGGTAATCTTTTTCATCGGTCATCTGCGTTTGCCCTAGAATGAAGATTAGCTACCCTCTCTTAAATGCGCTATTCTTGTTTCCATAGCAGCCGTTCTCAGATTTTGTGGTGGGGGGAGTTTTTACCGTAGACAAACTATACTGAACTTTACGTTGCACTTTGTTTTGCGTCTCAAAAACTATTAGACTTAGAAACTTGAAATTACGAAGATGAGTCAAAAAATCTAGAAGTATTGCTATAAAAAAATAATAACAATCTACAAATCGAGAATTATTAACCTTTAAAAATGGCATGTGGTCCACTCTACTGAGTTTGCACTCTGAAAGGCTCATATTTATTTATGAACTTATCACGAGTTTTTCGCAAATTTTCAATTTTTTTAAAAACTTTTTGCGAAATCTTTTTCGCATTATGTTTCGCTGAGCAAAAACTATTAAGTCTTAAAAATTTGAAATTACGATAGTGAGTCGAATAACAGTGTACAGGGAGTAGGAAAGATTGAAAAAAATGGCGTTTCATACAAAGTTCAATAGTTATTAGCTATTAAACTTGCTGTAAAAAATAACATGCAAGTCGATGTGCTACCCAGAGGGAGTGAAGTTTGGCATGCTGAAAGAGCCCGCTCCATTCGTTAACCTAACACAAGTTTTTATTTTTTTTAGACTGCAAGTTTGTTTAAAAGTTATCGGGATTTTAGGTGCTTTTTTTCATGAGGATTTTTCTCAGTTTTTTTCTTTAAATATTGACTATTTATATTAGAAGAAAAATTTATTTTCATCTCTTAAGATCTTTATTTTATAAGCTTCTGCTTGATTTGATATCAAACGTAACTAATGAGAGAGATTACATGTTGTCAGATTTATTCCTTAACATTTAAAATATTTTGAAAAATAAAAATAAAACATTAGAGATTTTAGGAAAAATGAAACATTAGAGCAAAGATAGATAAAGAAAACGTTCCCTATTTAAACTGTTATAAGACTCATTAACGAGTAAAATTGCTTATTCATTCTTTTATTGGGTCATACAATCCGCATTTCTTTCATTAAATTCTTTTTTAAATAGGGATGTTTATTTTTCAGATCCTGGTAATCGTTCATTTCATTACAATTAACATATTGACAAAATGCTTTTATATAAACCTACAATGATTGTTTGCTTTATAAAAATAATGCTCGTTATTTTTGTGGAAAATATTGACATTAATTAAATAAAAAAACAATGCTGAATCTGCAGCAATTACGTGGGTTGGTGAGCGAGGCAAGCCTTAGATGAAGTAACTCTAGCCTTTTAAATAACTAAAAAAAAATAATGAATTGTAGAAAGAAAGAGGAAAAGAAAGGAAAGGAAGAAAAACTAAGTTGTAATCAAGTCTTTCGTAAAAATTAACATTAATGTTTCGTACATTCGTCCCGAACTTACTAATTAAAATTTGAGAATGATTTTTTGGACCATGCCTTAAAATTGCCATGAACCGCATGTTTAAATTTAAGAACTCTAACCAAAACAGTTTTGAAAATATAAGTGTGACACACACGGACACATGCGCAAACCCTATTTTATTATTATATTTTTATTATTTTATGCTAACAAAAAATTCTAGAAATTTAAAATAATTAAAAAGTACACAATTAACTACCTTTTTTCATATGGGTAGAAATTTTATATATATATATATATATATATATATATATAATATTAGNTTAAAAATATATATATATATATATATATATAAATTGCATGTAAGAAATTTCGTAGAAATGAATATATGATCCCCGATTTAAACGTAGGTATGATTTTTAAAAAGATTACGAAAGTAATTAAACACTGACTGATTAAGACAGAATAGAATTTATTTTTACTCACCATATATGTCTACTTAATTTTCTTATAATACTTGAGAGACTTATTGCAATATTTATTCCGCTGATGACCTACAAAAACAAGGTGTTGTTCATCTTTAAATGATGCATGCTATTTTCATCCCTTTCACTATTTAGATTTAAGGTGAGGTATTGTTAAATTCTTAATCGGATCCCTGATCACGATTTTTATCATTCTTGTTTTTGAACTCAATGACAGGTAATGCATCACACGTAAATAACGCTGACTCTATCGTTTAGCGCTTTTTTTTTTCAAGATCATTGTAAAAAATGAGTTTTTTCTTTTAAATTTTTATTTAGATATAAACTTTGTATCAACTTGTTTGAAAGCTTTACAACAATGTAGTAGTTTTAAAAGGAAATGAATATTAACCTCTAGTGTTTTGATATCTGTTTAAGTTTCTATTCAACTTGTGGATGATGATCTACTGTAAATGTTTCTACATGAGATGACAAATTTTAATGAAAATTGAAGAAATTAATGCGATTGTTTATGGGGAAAAATAATAATTGTTCTTTTCTTTTTAAATAGAGTTAAAACAAGTTTCAAACGTATAAGAATAAATAGTTGTTTTCTTTACAATGTTTTGTACTTCTTCTTTCGTTCTTAAAAAGACACTGATAAAAATATATTAAAAATATGTTTATTGAAATATTAGGCCCCAACTACTATTATTTTTGATCTAAGGTGTCCAACCAACAGGAATTCTTTGACGTACGTTTGCAATACATTCAATAATTTGTAATATTTTACATTACGCTTACATAATAAAATGAAATCATTAACAGTTAGTTAATAATTGAACTAACTCATTTTAAATATGCATTTTAGCTGAAAATAAATATATTATGGCTATTATTATCATATGTAAAGCAATGATAATAATAGCAATGTAAAGCAATGATAATAGTAGCAATGTAAAGCAATGATAATAATATATATAATAAAAATATTTTAATATCACCGCAAAATGAGTTAAAAATAAAATGAGTTGTAACAGAAACGTTCTTCCTTAGCTGTCGTAATATATTGAATCTGACGGAAGATGTGGTCGTCGTTGCCTTAAGGTAAAACATCAGAATCAGAATTTTTCCTTGAAGATATGGTTTCCTTAACTATTTATGCTATGTTAAATCTTCTTTTAAATAAGGAAATGCGTCTTTCTTTCTAACAAAGATGGAGTAAGATGGATAACAAAGATGGAATCTGTTTTATTATTCATTTGAAGAAAATGAGACACTTAAATTGATATTACTTGATTTGCTATGGAACATAGGTATAGAATTGCCGCTACAATTGTTTACCGTTTCTATATTTTTACTATTTCTATATTTTAATTTTTACATTAATTCTATTAGTTCTGGTGCATCCAAAAGTATCGAAACTTTTATACTTCACTTTTTATAATGATGAAATTGCTCTAGCTCTAAACAATATATTTTTGCAAGACTATTTTCAAGACTACATCACTGTATTTCTCCCGTATTGTGGTTTTATTACAGAATGATAAAATTAAAAATTAAATTTTTTTTTACTACAGCAGTTTTCTAATATTAAAAGTGGCATTCTAATTTCATTATTTTTTCGTGAGTGTGTTTGTTTGCTAAACGCATGGCGCTTAAAATTTCATGCTGTGAATTAACATACAAAATTATAAGTTATGAGAAATTATGAAGGTGTAAATAAAAATGTGATAGATTTTTTTTACTAAGTTTCTGCTGTTTCCAGAGCAAACTGCTTGCACCCTTCCATTTCGATGGAAATTTTTTTTATTTTTAAAAAAGAATGAATTTGAATAAGAGGAAAATGAGATAAAGAAGTAGAAATGAATAAAATAATCAAAAATTCATACGTTTTTCGATTACCTCTTCCCCATATTTTGAGGGAAAAGAATCAAAATCCGCCGAAAGAAAGGAATGTTTCATCAAAGAAAGTTGTGTCTGATTTCGTATTTTAAAATACCGTCTGCCTTAATAAGTGTATTTAAGGTTAGGTCCTCAAAACACTGTGTGTCAACACCAAAAGTGTTTCAATAATTGTTATGATTATCCTAAAAATGTGTGTGATACGATTATCAAAAAATCTTTGTGAGAATTCTTTTCATGCTGTACAATCATCATCAACCGTGAATATTACCGGTAAGGAATTTTTAGCTTAAAGCTTCCTTACAAACATTTTTAATAAGCATTTGTTCTTGCTAAATTTTTATTAATAAGTTTTCTTTTGTGGAATGTTGAAATATTTTCGTCGAAATTTGGATTACTTTCCGATTATCTAATGATTCTATGTTTGATGACAACGGAAAATTTCCAGTTTTCTTCAAGCAGAATTTATGGTGAAATCATCGTAAAAGGAATTTATCATCAATCAGACTGCCGACCACTTTCCGCAATATTTTGAGCACTTAAATTTCTGATGCATGCTCATTGATGCATGACAGTGCAATTTTAAATCGTTTTGACTACTACAGAAGTTTAACGCTATATTATCGTAAAAAAATCAATCGTTAATCAAAATTCCAACCTCTTCCCGACTAACTAGAATGCTCAAATTTTAACTGGATCTCTAAACTGGCTGACAACATTAGTTTCTATAGCTTTCTGACCTATACAACAGAGCTTATTTCCAAATATAAACAATCGTTAATCGTCATTTTGATTACTTTCCGGATGGCTAAAGTATTCAAATTTCAAATTTAGCTCGATGCCTAATGACAATGCACAATACAATTTATTCCTAAATATCGTAACCAAATTTTTTCTTCCCTTTGTCTCCAAATAAAACTTCGACCTCTTTTTGACGTAAACGAACTAATATACAAAAACTAAAAAGAAAAAAGTAATAATGAAATTACATCAAATTCTTAAAAACCTTTTTCAAGTGGACTTTAAAGGTAAAATAATTCTATTTCATTATAACAAAAATGAAAAACGTAGGGCACGTCACCTATCACCACCGAAAATCCCCCTACGTCTTACGAAAGTGATGATCTCTACGTTTTTTATTTCAGTTGTGACAGGAGATAGTTATTTTCACCTTTTACTTTATTTGAAAAATGTGGCTCTTAAATTTTATTTTTTATTTTATTGCATTGAAAAAAAGGAATCAAGGCGTTAATACACTTTTAAACGTTAATTAATTAACTAATACAAATTTAATTTTTATTGTTTAAGCAACTACGTTAAAAATATTATTTGATAATTGTTTATAAATTTTCCCGGTAGAAACAATTGTGAATCCTTTGACTGACCAATAAGAAATAACACCCAAGAAAAAAATGACCTTATTTTTTTAATATTTAAATATATCATAACTAATCATAACTGTTTCATTGTCTGTCTTGTATTGTAAAATGAAACTAGAAAACAATACATAATATTAAGCAAAAAATCAAATATTTGTTTTATTTGTCAGTGTTGCATGAAATTTATGCAAATTTATTCAGCGCGATAAATATTTTCTCGTGTACCTTACCAGTATGACTAGCTATTATAAATGACTTCCTTTAAAAGACGGAAAGCATTTAGTATGCTGGTCATTGTTTTCTCATCAGGGTGTTTATTTTTTATAAAAGAAATTCTTCATGTATTTTGTCTTCTCATAACAGGCGCCCACTCTATTTAAATGGTGTCTTTGTGAAAAATGTAATTTGTCTCATCCCCTATGACAAAAGCTTTCTATTCTTTCACCCAGCGCCATTTTTAGCGTTTTTTGGGGTCAGTCGAACATTTATGAAGAATGGAATAAATTATAAACAATACCATCTGTCTGTTATATAAGATGGAATTTTGCAATCGAACATACAATCTAAAAAATAGCATTAATAACTAAATTTTTTAAAGACTTAAGGCTCTAAGCCCGTAATATTAAATAGTTGTGAAACTTGCTATTAATAATGTCTATAATATTAAAATGTTCAAAAAATAATTATTAATATTATTAAATTACTATAAAAATTTATATTAATAATGTTGAAGTAATATAAAACTTGCCATTTATGCAATTTACTATTAATGTCATTAATGCATTAATATATATGAATATAATATTTAAATATTATAAAATTAAATTTGCTAATAATGTCCATATATATTGTTAAAGTGTTATATGGTTTGCCGATAATACTATCTCTAATGCTTAAATATTTTCTAACTTTTTGAAATATTTTGAATAGGAAGTAAGTATTAAAATTTGTTTTCGAATTAGGGATGAACCGTATAAAAATTCTATTTTTCTTCTTTCTGTTCTTTTTAAGAATATTTAATTTGACTAAATGTAAATTTTTTTTAATCCGATTAATTGGTGAAGCATTACAAGTATTTGGCAGTTCAAATAATTTTGATTTTTCCCTTAATTTGATTATTTTTAGAAAAAATTATTATCTTGGTTGATTTCTTAGTAAATAAATAGTTTTAGGCAGAAGTTTGAATTAGCAGATGCATGGTGTTTTGCATAAGAGTAAAAATATTTTGCTCTTATAAAACCAATTGATAGTATTATTATTAATCTTTTCAGACTATTTTATTGCCTGATGCATATAGTGCAACGTAAAAAAGAACGGAACATGTCATTGATTGATGATTTTGATTTAATAATCTGATTTTTACGTATTAGAAAGTTATCTTAATAGCTTCAAGGACAAATCTTAAATATTCTTTTTTAGACAATGAAATAATTACGGAATTAGGGACAAAATGTATTTTTTTCAAATGAATATAACCCTGAAAATATGAAAAATCACTGCAATTTGAAAATATATTCTACCACCACGTTTTGAAGGGAAGTTGTTGGAATAAAAAAAAAGACACGTTTACTTTGAAAAATTAATTTTTCTTCTCTTTCGTTTTTAGACACGCTAAAAACCCATTTTAGGGAATTAAAATTATTACCAAAATTATGCCAGTAAAAAAATTGCATTTGGTTATCCTTTGTTTTAAAACTTTAAGCTAAATTTTCCAATTTTCTCAACAAAAAAAATTTTGAATATCTTAGGAGCCAGAAACTGATATTCAGTTTCTTAATCTCTTCCTTTCTGTTCAATACTTCAAAAGTAGGCTTTTTTACTTCATAGGATTATCAGTAGTAAATTTGTTAATATCGTTACAAATCATTTTAGAATCGTCTAATTAATAAATAACTAATAAATGGTGTTTTTAAATTAGCTTGCTAAAGTATTAAATTCTTCAAAGTGTGTAAAAAAACGTATTATGTAAAATTATTACTTTGTGACAATGACCTATTTAAGAATGCATGCATACAAAGTAGTAGTTTTTTTTCTTCTTCTCTAGTTAAATAAAGCCAAGACATCATAAAGTTTAATTTCCTCTGATAGCAAAAACAAAACATAACAGATACATTTCCTCAAACCAGTTTAATAAAATCTGCACGCTTTTGCATCAGCTTAAACGCTTTGCTCATTTGCTATGCATAAAATTGATCAGACTGAGCTAAAAGCAAGACAAATCACGTGCCCGTAATAGCGTCTTGTAGGAAACCAGGTATGTATACGAATCTTCCCACCGCAGGTAACGGAGCATCTGCGTTTCCTTTTTTGTTAGTTCTGTGATTTACGTTCCATACCCTACAGGTGTGTCCGATTGACTTTTATGAACCTTCTTCAAGAGGAAAAAGGAAGTTATTCGAGAAGCTTCTATGATTTTAACCGCTTCTTCCACAAATTAAAATTATTGGTTTTGTGTTGGAGGCAGAATTGGGGAGTTAGCGTGGGTTTAAAATAGATGGCCTACACTCAGGTTGCTATTGATATCCGCCGATTTTTTATTTGTAGCAAAAAACTAAAGAAAAAAAGGTTACGTACGGGAATGTTTTCAGATTTGTGTCTCGTAATTAAGAGTTTTTAAACTTCGAAAATTGTAAAAAATATGACATTATTCGTTCTAGGTGATTTATGAATTTTAATATTCCAATGTATGGCCTCGAAATATAGATATTTACGATAGATTAAAATATTTCTGCAATTAAATTAATTTGGCAATTTTTTTATTGATTGATAATGCTCGTTACACGATGATATTGTTATCTCTATTAACGGGAGTTCAATATTAAAGTAGGCAGATAAATAAATACTATAATATTCGCATTCTATTTTACTTTTATCACCCAGCTCTACCGCTAATATTCATTAAATATCTTCTAGTAAAACGAACACTGTGCTGAATGTCTTTTATGAGGAATAGATTTAATATAATAATATATGTACTTACCACCACAAGACTTTTGTAGTTTATTTATTTATTTGACTTATTGTATGAGTCAAATAATCAATAATTAAAGAATATGTTATTATATATATATATATATATATATATATATATATATAGCACATAAAGGCTTGACCTATGAAATCTATTAATCTATTCAAAGCTTTCTCCAAAGCCGATTGATTCTTATATTTTATAAAAAAAGTATAAATTTTCTATTCTAAATCGGTTCAAGTATTTTATACATTTATTCTGCTTAATAAAATCTTTCGCGTTCCACTCGGGGCAGGGGATTGCAAAAAGTTCACAGCTACTATTTTTCCCTTTGAAATATAGAATCAATATTTCCAATAATTTTATTTCGTCTTTCTTCTTCGAAGAACTTATAATTTACCTTTCTTTATCTCATCTTGTTTGATAATGGAAATCTGTTCCTATATTGATTTATGAATGCTCTTTCTATAGGTTTGGATATGTTTTTTGAAACATTATTTTTCTGAACTCTATNTATATATATAATTTTTTGCGCTTTTCTAAGACCAAAATCTACAAAATATTTTTATGTTCCTGCCTGCCCGGGCTGAATATTAGTTAATTAATTAATATACACATCAGCTAAAAAAAATATTAGCAGTTGCCTCTCGTTCTATTTTCAAGCAAAACCGAAATGTTAATATTTATAAATATCATCACCACTTCAAAAAATAAGTAAACAGCCTTCAAAAATGCTAGAAATAGGCTGAAATTAATATATTTAGTTCAAAAATATTTCTCATTAAGACTTCAGTATGAGTCCTTTGCAAAATGAGCTGAAAAGTACTTTAAATTATTAAGTTCTCCTCTTTTCATATGAAAAATGTCCCGTAGTGGACTGATCGTTAAGACACGGTTCCCATCAGATCACCGAAGTCAAGCATCACTGGCTGCGGTCAGTGTGCGGGTGGGTGACCACTTGGATCAGTCTGCGTAGGGACCGAGGGTGTGCGGTATTGGTCCTCGTTAAACTGTTCTACCGTAAAGTGCTCGACTTCGCGTGCAGGTCGTCGGGTTATCGAAGCGGGGGTGCCATTCCCTCTGCAGAGGATCAAAATTGTGATGGCATATCTTCGGATCATCCTCAGGGATGTTTCCCAGACCGTCGCCAATAGCCCATTGTGCAGCTCTAGTGCGAGGTAAATGAACAAAAACAACAACATCATATGAAAAATTCATTTCAGAAATGGAATTACTTTAAAAATATCAGCTTTATTCCGCTTTAAAACACATTACAATATTTAATTATCCTATAGACACATTCTTTGTCAGCCATTTCCTTTTTTACTTGAACTTTTGTAAAACTAATTATACAATTTTATTTCAGGCAATCTGGATCTATGCTCTATTGCTGTGGAACGTAGTATATTCAGATGATGCATTGAAGAACCATCGGCTAGAAAAAAGGCAAGATGACAGCTTTTTATTCTTTGGTGGATGGCGGCCAGTGAGGTCAGGTGCTTCCTATTACCATGGCTCCCCAACTGGACGATACCACGACATCCTGTCGGCACTACCTACCAGCTTCGATGCTACTTCTCGATATTACTCACACGCTTTGCCATCGACGTATCATAAAGATATTTATAGCTACTATCCGAGACCAGCGATTAAAACAACACCTAAGAAAAACATACCAGTCTATATGGAAAGATTGAGACCTCAAAAACCGAAGCAACAGCAAAATTATGGAGGAGGAGGAGGGTCAGGAGGTTATGGGCCTCAAATTATAGATTTACCACAAATTGATTTGAAGCAAATACAGAACCTTCACGATCTTATACAACGCGCTAAAGATATTCCTATTCCAAATCTAAATATACCATTTGAAAGTGGCAAACCTGTGGAGTTGGTGGAGTTATCTGTTCACCCCTTTTCTCAAGGTGGTCAGTCCTATGGTGGAAAAAGTTCTCAAGGTTACAGCAGGCATAGGAATTCACAGAATAGGGGAAGAAAATCTAATTATGGACGAATTCCTCAAAGCCGTATTCCATATCAGCCATCTCTTCATTACGAGTTGATTTCTCTTCCTAAAAGTAGCCCGATAATTCCACAAATAATTCCTAAAGAAATTTCTGTAGGTCAAATAGCTCCTATTCTACCTTCTGTTGGGGATGTTTTAAATTTGAAAAACATACAAGTTGTTGAAGTTCCTGTGCCATCAGGCTTATACGGTGGTAAAAATAGCCACTCAACTCCGTATAGAGCAGCTAGTCTACCTCAACCTGTGCAATATGCAAGTTCACCGAAAAATGTTGAAATTGGTTATCCTGATCTTGCTCAATACGCTTATCAAACAGAACAGCATTCAAAGAGTTCAGGGGGGCATAAACCGAAATCTGTTGCTTCAGAACCCGTCATTGAGGCTGAATTGATAAAATTGAGCGAAGAAGATCTTAAAGATTTGCTGCCTAATTTGCACGTTTTGGACAAAGTACCTCACGATCTTTTGAAATATTTGCAAATAGGGGATTTAGACAAAATTAAAGACGCGATTCAACATATTATTGCCCCTCAAGAAGGACATGGACAAGTATCATCCAGCAATTACCAGTCTGCTGGTTCTTATTCCCAATCTGATGGCTACAGTGAAGAAGATAAGTATGGTGGTGTTTCAGCGCACTCTCCAAAAGGTACAGAAACATACAAATTGAAATCAGGGGGATATCAAATTTCAGAAGAAGTAGGAAACCAAGTAGAACATAATGCAGCTGGGTATGAAATAGAAAATTCTAAAAGCAGCGGTGGATACTACGAACAATCTGATTATCAAAATGGTGATGGTCGATCGGCTGTGTATGAACAGCAAGGCGGTTATGACGACAACGCTTACCAACACCAATCATCAAGCTATCAAACATCAAGTCAAGAATATTCCAAGGATGGTGGAAACCAAGAAGGGCAAAAATTTATCCAGGTAGTGTCACCCCCTGATAAAAACGGTTACAGAAGAGAACCAGTTTTAGCAGTCGAGATTCAGCATGGACAAACTATTGAAGAAGCAATTAAGTCTTTGGATCACGAAACATTGAAAAAGTTAGGAGCCCATGGTAAAAATGGTTTAGAGATCGAAGTCGTAGAAGTTCCGGTAGACGAATATGCTCAAGAGTCGAAAAAAAGAGAAACTGTAGTGTCTAGTAAAAACAGTACACTGATATTTAAAAAGAAAGTTCTAGATAAAAAGTCTTAGCTTCAAAAAGTGGAAGCAATTGGGATATGAAAGTATTTAATTACTCTGTGTTTCTGATGTGACTAAAAAACAATAGATCAAATAGATTGTTTAATGTAAATGGTAATTTGTTTGCCAAGCAATGAACTCTCATGACCGTATCGAAATGAAAATTGAGTTATGAAATAACTTTTTAAAGAACAATGATTTTTTACTCATTTTCATTTAAAACGTACATAAAAAGTAAGACATTAATATACGTGTTTCATGTTGAAATTGTTTACTGTACTGTTTTTAAGCACTTATAAAAGGAACTATCGACTTCTAAGAAACCAAATAACTCTTATACTTCCTGAATTGTTTTAAATCAACTCTTAAGAACAGTACAGTCAGGTGTTTGAAGAATAAGAAATCACGTTTATTTAAGGATAGTTCGGGATAGATTTTTTTTAAAAAAAGAAGCATTGTTTAGAGATTTACTACCGGAAAATTACGACTAATGTAAACGTAACGTCTGAAAAAAAATTACTTAAGTATTTTAAAAAGTAAAAAGGGGTAATATTATATGAAAAAAAAATAATAAACTAGGCGTTTCCAAACTGCAAATCTAGGGTTAAACCTAGATGAAACCAAAATAGACAATTTGTTTTAATCACATTTTAGTATTTAGGAATTTAAAAAACATAGAAAGCAAAATTTAAAAACAAATATGTTCCCCAGTGACGGTATTTCAGTAAGTACTCGTAAACTATGCACGGAATTGTTTATGTATACTATATATATTTTAAACTAAATTTAAAAATATTGAAAAATTAGATCATAAATGCTTTTCCCTTTCAAAAAAGTGTGTCTTTTCTTCATTTTGTCATTTTAGGCCATCTTTATTATCAGCATTCAAGGGACTGACTAGATGTCGACTAAACTAATTTTACGAAATTTTAAGATTTCATATCAATTGAAAAAGAAAAATAGCTTATTATTCACTTGAATTTTTTATTATTTTATGCGTGGAGAACGGTTTTAAGCGTGGTTATTTCATGATAGTCAATCGAATTATTTTTCTTTGCCCTTCAGTTTATTATTTGGCTTGGGCAGTTTTATTTTTTTTTTTAAAAAAAACATTGGTGCTCTTGTTAAGACTCCTTTTTCTGCAAGTATTCTGACAACTGTGATTTTTCCCTCCTTCAAATTATGATTATTAAAATCGATAAAACCGAATTCATTTATCGATATTTTTCGAAAATATTAATAAAAAAAAAACAATTGAAAATGTGTACTCACTTTATGAGAAATAACAGCAAGTAACAGCTATAATAAGCAAAAGAAAATTTGACTAAAATTATTTTTAACTGTCAAGAAGAACCGAGCCAAGATAAATGCGCATTACGACTAAACAAATCCCTTCTTCGAATGCTCTATGCAGTCTTTGAAAAATAGCATGATCCTTGTATTTTATGTTTATTTCACTATGTAATGACTTGATGATTGTGATATTTATTAATTTCCATTTAAATATTTTTGTTTCAGATTTTTTTTTATCTTTTAAAAAATCAAATGCCATCAGTTCATTTAATTAAATGCTTTTATCACATAACCGTATGTTTTTTTTTTACAATTCATTATTAAACGTTAAACATTATTTAATTAATTTTCTTAAACGTTTATTTGAAATTTAACTACTATAGGACTATTATTGTTGACCTATTTTTTTCCTAAATTTTAGTATTATTTGAGCTTTTTAGCAAATTCTTTTTCATTTGTTCTAAAATAGAATTTTTGTATGAAAAAAAGATGAAATAAATAAACTATTTTGTATTTTTTTTAGAAACAATATTTGTCTTATCCTGGCTAAAATGTTATTCAGGTGAAATAATATCACTTTGATTGTAAATAATTTTGTAAATATTTGTATAATAAAAAATACTTTTTGTTTACTTTTCGCCTTATTATTGTATATTAAAATAGGGTTTTGGTTAATATTTGGTAATGATTTGGTGATGTGTTAAAATGCTTTACTGATATTCGATAAAAGACAACCACAAATAGCTTTCTAAGAAATGTTCCTCTGAAATTCTTATCTAAATGCAAAGGACTTTAAAATGTTTTAGTATCTATAAAACACTTATTTTCATACGGATACAATTCTTTTTAATTCTGCTAAAAAATTTAATGGTCAAATTAATTACACTCTCAGAAGTAAGACTCTCCCTTTTGATGATTCAGCAATCCTTCAGCTATATTTTGTTAATGTTGAGAGTTATTTCATCACGAAATCTTGTGATTTGTGGCGAAATGGAAACTCTCAAATGCATGACAGAAATATTTCCTCAACTTGAAATCTCATCGTAGTGCATTGTCCACGAAACTAGGATGAATCGAAATGAGGATGAGACCATCGAAAATAAAATGCAATGTAAACCGACAGTTCTGTATGGTGGTCAAGAAGTTGTCTTTCTTGAGTTATTAATGTGACATTGACCCAGCTATATGTTTTCCACTATAAAATGATTGTTAGGATACATTGGGCGCTGCAAATGTTTTATTTATTTATTCATTTTTTGGAAGAAAATATAAGGTTGAAATATTTCTTTACTATTGACGAAATTCATTTCCTTGCAGATGTTACGATAGTTATTTCGTCAATTTGACGAAATGTTGGCTCGGAGTATATAACAAGAAACGATATCGTCAGAAACGAAGAAAGTTTCGTGAAATTTTAGTTTCCATTTTTTATAGTGCATTTGATCTAGCGTATAAAAGAGGTATAAGAGAGTAAAAAGTTCAACGGATTTTGATTTCTCCTGAAAATATTTTTACTGCAATAGCACTGCAGTTTTAGGAAAAAAAATTATAGTTTCTTCTAAGATGGTAAAGAAATTATCGAAAATTATCGGCGCAATTTCATATTAATTTTTAATTTTCTTAAGGTTTTTTTTTTTTTTTAAAGAATTTACTCTAATAAAAAATCAATTTTAGGAGCTGCATTGTAATGAAATTACATCTCATAGTTGGATTTTGTTTCATTTCTTTGTAAAAAATTGGTCTTAAGGTTAATTTTGGCGAATTACTGTTATCTATTTGATTAGGATTAAAATTTTTTAATTTTGCCCGGCCAATTCACAATTTTTCAAAAGTTAAATTAAACTCAGTGACGAGACTATCCATAAGGGACCAAGACCTGCTGTGGTCATCCGAGTTTATTTGACCTTGGGATCGGGGTACAGGGGGGCATATTCCTGTTAGATTATCAGTCGAAACCGGTAACCCCAGTGTTTACCCAAACATGTTTTGTACTTATTTTATCGACCCACTGCAGGAACTAAAGGCTGAGTCAATTTTGCCCAGTTTGAGGATAAAACCTTAAACTTGTGGCACAAGAGCGTGAAGCTCTACCACTCAGCAACCGGGCATTTTTTGTAATTGCTACAAGCATAAAAAGCGAATTTTAGACTGAATTGCATTTCTACAAATGGAGACAAGTGGAGCTAAAATTTTTCTTTAATTTCCTAGGCGAATACTTTAGTTTGCTTTTCTCTGATGAATACTTACGGAGCAGTTAAATTTATCCTTAATTTTGTAAATTCAAAAATTAATTTTGAAAATTAATTTTGTAAATTGTGTCCTTAATTTTCGAATCATTTTTTGTTGTTGATACAGTTGAAAAATTAGAAGACTTTTGGAAATCATCTTTCAATAACAAACCAAAGTCGCGAGTATTACCAATTACTTTGCTTAATACAATTAATAATTAGAATAATTTGAGCAATGCTTCAGTTTACTTCTATTAGTTACTTTTCAATAATTTTTTATTTTCTTCTACACAATTAAAAAAAAAAAAAAAACAGAGCATGAAAAGTAAGAACAATTCTTGAATTTGGTCTGAACTAATAAATTTGTTACTCCCTTAATAACTTTATTTTCTTTTTTAAAGTACTTGGTTGTATTTGACTGTATTTGTTATGAGATTTATAGAAGTTATTAGTTAAATATAAAGCGAAACATAAAAACACTTATTGAAATGAAAATTATATTAATTTACATATACGTAGATAATAGAAAATGTTTGTGTATTGTACGATTTTCATCCAACGTAACATCCAACCCTTTCCTGATCATCCAATTTTCATCCAACCCTTCTGCCAACGTAAATTACTTTTAATGTGAAAAAATTTTCTGAGTCCCTTTGAGTTGAGATTAACGAGGTTTGACTGTATATCCAAATTAAACTTATCTTCAATAGAAATTTCATCAACTTCTTGATTAAGATAAGGTGATCAAGTTTCAATTAGAATTTAATGTATGACGACAATGCAATTTTAGATGGAATAAATTAAAGATTTTATCGTCATATTAACACCAAACAGAACTCATGATCAATCGAAACACTTTCCGATCAGGTAGAGGTATTTGTAACAGCACCATTGTGTTATTTAACTATAAAGTAAACACCAAACAGAACTCATGATCAATCGAAACACTTTCCGATCAGGTAGAGGTATTTGTAACTGCACCATTATGTTATTTGACTATAAAGTAAATTTTAATCGTTTCCTGACTCCTGCAAGCATAATTTATCATCACATCCTCAAATAAAAAGTTTAGACAATAAAAATTTAGACCACTTTCCGATTCCGATAAAATGATCTGGAAGTTTTCATGTTCAATGACAAAATAAGTTTCAGTAGTTTCCTGACCGCTATAGAAGAATTTATTCATTATTATGGTCAATTAGGAAATTACTGCTAATTGGGCAATTATTGCATATTACGGCTAAATATGAATCACCAATTGAAATTCCAACCACTTTCAGGCTAGTTTGATTGTTCAGTTTTCAATTAAATGTTTGTTGTAACAACAATTGTTTCTTGAATGTCGCAAAAAAAAAAAATTCCCTTCTATCACCTAATAGACAACTTTTGACCACTCTTTGATTAGCTACATTGCTTACATTTTAGTTGGTGCGCTGCATCAATATAAATACCAATTGTTTTTTAAATGGCACAAGCAAAATATTATATCATTTGTCACAAGTTTTGAGAGCTTCCTTTTCAATAAGTAAGATTAGAGACAAATAACTAAAGCGAAGAAAATAATAAAATACAGTGCTCAAGATAATAAAATGAATCACTTTGAATAACTTTTGATGTAATGGTCAGATTCTCATTTACTAGAAATCAATCTTAATGGTTCGAGAGGGTAACTTCAAGTATGTTAATTAGTTAGTACAGACAATGTTTAACGTAACGAAATCAAGCAACAAAAAAATGTACTTTTTCTCTGAATAAATTACACGGACAGGAGGCGTATTATCTACAAAAACAACTGAAACAGTAAAACTCAATTTATAAAAAAAGACTCGTTTGATTTTTCCTCGTTTCAATTATGATGTTTCAACTATTACAGATTAAGATTTTAATTAAGTTACCTTATATATCTATAGGCAATATCCCAAGGAGTGCTAAAGTTTATTTAAAATAAAGCGAAGTTAGTCCAGAAGAGTAACATTCCTTAATGTTTTATCTTCTTTTCTTTCGTGAGAACTGGACTGAGAAGGAGACAGATCTTTTAAGGTCCTACTGAATTAGGCAGCACAGAGAGCATTTGCATTTCTGTTTTTCATAAGTTACTCAAATTTTTCGGAGACTACCTCTGAATTTTAAACTAACTATGATTTAGTCCAAGTTTAAACTTTCTTTGATACATTCCTTGCATGCAGTTTACTCGAGTCGAATAGATAGACTCTGGGGGTATATATATATACCCCCAGCCANACACGATGAAAATTAAGAAAAACAATAAGTTTCATTTATTGCGCATAAGCTGCAAGTAAACAGAACTTATTAGATATGTTCAAAATGAAGATAAAACAAAGGAAAATTACAGAAATATGAAAAAAAAGGGGGGGGGAGAAAAACAATAATAATAAAAAGAAAAAAATAACAAGCAACTGGGAGGAAGAAAAAAAAATAAATAAAATTTTTTTAAAAAATCCGGAAAAATAAAAGATATAATCTTTCATCAGCCCCCTTTTTTACGGATATAATCGTGTGGGCTGATGAAAAGGTTATATCTTTTATTTTCCGGATTTTTCAAAAAAATTTTATTCTTTTTTTTCCTCCCAGTTGTTTCTTATTTAATTTTTTTATTATTCTTCTTCTTTCCCCCCTTTTTTTCATATTCAAATTGTAGAGAAAACATGGAAAAAAATTACAGAACAATGAAAAAAAAGGTGGGGGGAAGGAAAAATAGTAATAGAAATAAGAAACCGGAAAAAAAGTTCGAGAAAAAGGAAAAAAGATAATAAAAAATTAATAAAAAGCTGGAAAATAAAAGATATATTTTCATCATCGCTCACGATTATATCCGTAAAAAGGAGTGCTTACTAATTACGCTACACCCGGATAACAATGTGAAGCATAAGCATATGTACTCAAAAAGTACATAGAAACACCGCCTCACTTATTTAAATATGAATATCAGATGCGTTAATAAGTACAAATTTGTACTTTTAATATAGTACAAAATCCTTATAACTTCCAACTTTAAGAGAAATTAAATCAAGAAAGTTTCTATGCAAAAAATTATTGGTTTGTTGTGGGGTGAAATTCATTTGTTTTTCTTTTCTTTTTTCTAAATCACGTCTCCAAGGAAATTAGAGAATACAAACAACAGCGTCACTCGTCTGTACAGTGAAATATCGTCTGTACTTATTAAGTATCATATTTGAGGTCATCCCCTTGAGTCATTGCGTCCTAAAACGTGAAAATGAGATCATTAGATCAAAAGTCATTCTGGGTTGTCCGTTTTTTTTGCTCACTGTACATAAATTTAATAAATAAGAATGAAATTATAATAGAGGTAACCTATTACAATATAATATTAAATTGCAATGTAATATTAAAAATATTACATATTTACTGAAATATATTTTTTGCATGTAATTATCTTTGGATAATCGAATTTTATAATTGTGTGCGGAGGTTTTTGAATTTGCTTGGAAAGTTGAGATATGGCTAAATACACAAAAAATAAAATAACATTAGGGGGTCCAAACTTTGGATCGCTCTCCTGACGAAACTTTTGGGACCATATTTCCTAGATAGCAGCTACCCCCTATATTTCGGGAGTCAAAAATCCAAATCCGTCGGAAAAAAAGGTATGTATTTTCGAAGAAAGTAGGTTTTTTGTGTCTAATTTCGTAACTTTAAAAATCCTCTGCACCAATTAATTAGTATGTTTGAGGTCACTCACTTAAGCCACTATGATGGAAGTGAAGACACGATCATTAGATCAAAAGTTATTCAGAGTGGTCGGTTCTTCTTTTTTTTTGGAAGGGGGGTGATACGTTATCAGTTAATCCGATTTTTAATGGTAGGTTTTCAGAAGTTGTTGCTATGCCAACCATTGAATAGACTCTATACTAATAGTTGCTTTGCGTGCATAAAAAAATGATGGGGTTTATTATAATAAAATTCTGGAATTAATGGGTGTTAATGATAATGCTTTTCCTGGTAAGTGTTTTGTGTGCTGCACGTAGAACAATTTCCTAGGTGAAATCGCAAAAAGCTCAAACTCTGCGTAGTTTTAGTTAATCTTTCAATTATAGCTTTGAGCCGAGTTGGCTCAGGGGATGGTGTGTTCGCCTCCCAATGAGGTTAACCGGGTTCGAATCCCAGGGATGATTGGTGAAGTCTGCACAAGGCTCGCACCTACCACAGTGTTGATGCAAAATATCCTCAGTGGTAGACGGATCATGGGTTAGAGTCCCCTTACCGTCAAGCTAACCGAGAGATGTTTTCCTCTCCATGTAACGCAAATGCAGGTTAGTTCCAGCAAAATGTCCTCCGCGAAGACAAATTTCTCCCAATACTTAATCCAGGAGTTTCCTTGCCTTCTGGATTGAGTTCAACAATACAAGGCTACGAAACATTAGTAGTCGTATACCCAACATTGAGCCGGCTGTTCAATGACGGTGATAAAATGAAAAATAAAATTTACAGCTTTAATTTTTGATAATTTAAACAGATTTACGTTTAACGAGACTCTGATTTAACTAGTGAGTTGTCTCTGTTAACCTGTTAAGGTTAAAAGTGTTCGTTAGCATTTTTTATTTTTTCTGATAGTACTGTTTTAGTAGAAATAAACTTTTGGGAAAATATTTGTTCGAGTGCTAAGCCTGCTCTGAATTAACAAGTCCCGCAGAGGACTGATCGTTAAGACACGGTTCCCAGCAGATCACCGAAGTCAAGCATCACTGGCTACGGTCAGTGTGCGGGTGGGTGACCACTTGGATCAGTCTGCGTAGGGACCGAGGGTGTGCGGTATTGGTCCTCGTTAAACTGTTCTACCGTAAAGTGCTCGACTTCGCGCGCAGGTCGTCGGACTACCGAAACGGGGATGCCATCCCCTCCGCAGAGGATCAAAATTGTGATGGCATGTCTTCGGATTATCCTCAGGGATGTTTCCCAGACCATCGCCAATAGCCCATTGTGCAGCTCTAGTGCGACGCAAATTAACAACAACAACTGAATTAACAAGTGAATTATCTCAGTTCCTACGTTCATAATCTTACGTAATCTACGTTCGTAATTATAGAGTTAGTCGGTATTTTTACTTTTCTGGCAATATTCTGCAAGTAAAAATGAATTGAACGGATTATTCAGGTAAATTATTTACTCGGGGTAAAAATGAATTGAACGAATTATTTAGGTAAGTTATTTACTCTGGTTTAACGATCACCTTGATTTAACAAACGGATTATCTCGATTCATATATTCTCCCTCTAAAAGGGTTTGATAGTATTTGTTATTATTTCATTGTTATTTTTTCAAACATTATTATTCCAGTAAAAATAATTATCAGAAATACTTCGGTAAAATATTAACTCAGGTTTAACGAGTCCCCTGATTTACGATCAATTGTTTTCTGTTCCTACATAATACTGAAAAACGAGTTGGACTGTATTTATAATTTTTCGAACAGTATTGGACCAGCAAAAATAAAATACTGAGAAATATTTCAGAAAAATATCTACAAAAGCTTAGAGAACAATCTGATTTAATGAACGATTTTTTTTTTGGTTTTTAAGTACTCGTTATAAGCAAGTTCAACTTATTTTATATTTTTCAAGCTGCATTACCAACAGAAAACCAGCGTGCGAAGTTTTTTTTTTAATAAAAATTGTCCAACTATAGCATTATGCAAAATTTGAAAAATAATTTTGACGTATTTCTATAGAAAATATAAATTTAAGGTTGCCTATCTATGTTCATTAAAGTGAATCTTTAATAAATTTTACTTTCCGCCTAAAATCGGAAAAACTTCTTAGCTAATTTACACGACTTAAATAAAGTTATATTTAGCGCAAAGTGCCTTTTTTATTCTAACAGGTTTTATTATTAGCAAACGTATGCAAATATCACAACCTAACCCATAATTAAAATAATTGGGAACAAAACATAAAGTCTTTCATTCCAATCCCTTTTTTAAAAAAAAAAATGAAAAAAAGAAATACGCTATTCAAAATACTTAGTTCATGAAAAGAAAATTTAGGTTACATATGCTCGTTTCGCTAACAATATTCTCGTTAAAAAATGAATTCCTCAACTCCCCTTTTTTTTGTAGATTAACAAACCTGCTACGCTTTATCATCTGAAAAAATAAATGTGGAATTGTATTTAGATTATTTCTTTTTTTTATAAAAAATTATTTTCGTTATAAAGATGATTAAAAATTCTATAGCAAAATAGATCTGGTAAGAAAAGTAGAATAGGATTATTCAAATCATTATATCAAAAGATATATCCAACTAATACTAAAGAAAGATATCCTTATTTTATGTCTACATAAATGCATTTACAATCCGATTAGGGTAAAAGATACAGCACGATTTTAAAGACTTTTAAATAGGATTGGTATCTTTTTTTCTCCGAATTGCTTCAACAAAAAGTGGAAAGTGCGGTGAAGAAAAAAGATGTTATTGTTAAAAGATATTTATAAGTAGGCAAGAAAGAAAAAAAAATTTTTTAAGTTCTTTATCTTGCGTGAGTAAATGTTTCAGAGTAACACAGATGCTATATGGTTTATTTTTGTTAGCTAGAAAATTAGATATGCCAAAATGGGATGAAAAAAATAACACGCATTTATTATTGTTTGAAATATTATTTTCATACAAATATTATTTTCATACAAATATAATTTTTAATAATAATAATTATATTGGCTGCTTACCTTAAAATATAATTATTTATCAGAATATAAATAATTATAGTACTTATAATAAATGCTCTACTTTTAATTTTAAAAAAAAATTGCCTTAATCCTTATATTTTGGTGTTATTATTTGGTTAAATTTAAAATTGCGTGTTTTTAAGCTTTTTTTTACTAAATTTATAGTTTTTCTATTTATTTAAAATTTAAAATTGTTCACGAATTATATGCTTACTTATTTAAAATGGTTGAAAAGTGACTTTAGATGTTTACCTCTGATTTTTATCTGATGCAAAAATAAATAAAAAATGAATTGAAAAATTTCTTTAATTTTTTTTGAGCAAAAAATAAATAGATTAATTACAAAAAATTATTCTATAATCTTATGTAAACTGAATAAAAGCCCAATAGATAATTTATTTAGTAATGTTAAAAATAGGTTTAAAATCTGAATTCTGTCACACATTAGAGCTATTTCGCGATATTATGACATATGATTAGCTATTTCGCGTATCATCCCACATCTTTACGTGTGTATTTTCTACGCAGCACTGTTATCAATATTGGTTCTCTATTGAGCTTGACTAGAACAAACGTACGCAACCATGCCGGATGCAGCGTGAAAATGCAAAATCTCTCAATGGCTGTCATCCAAAATCTCCAGCCACCATTAGAAACATTTAGAAAATCAACTCCCTAACTAACTTTACAGTTTTTCTCATTGTCTAAATTTTAAAATTGTTGACGAATTATATGCTTACCTATTTAAAATGGTTGGAAAATTACATTAAATGTTTACCTCAGATTTTTATCTGCTACAAAAATAAATAAATAAAAATAATAAATTTAACTTTTTTTTGCTCAAGAAATAAGTAGTTTAATTATAAAAAAATTCTATAATTAACTATTTTTACGCAAACTAAATAAAAGCCAAACATATATTTTATTTGTAATGTTGGAACGAGGTTTAAAAATTTGCATTCTGTCGCACATTAGAGATGATTAGCTATTTCAAGTAGCATCCCGCATCCTTACAGGCGTATTTTCTGCGCAGAACTCCTATCAATCTTGGTTACCTATTGAGTTTGCTTAAAACAAACGTACGCAACCGTGCCGAAATCCGGATGAAAATGCAAAATCTCTCTATCGCTGTTGCCCAAAACTTCCACCCACCATTAAAAACATTTAGAAAATTTACCATTCGGCTAGTATGGTTATAGTAATGCTATAGCTAGTGATTTTATTTGGAATATTACTCCTCATGGCAATTCTGCTAGGTATATTACGGCTAGCATAAAAATTAATGTTTATATGATTATTTGATATTCTGAGCTTAATTGAAATCCGATTGGTTGCTTTTAAAGAAATGCTGAATAAGTCTTTGAAATATTATTATTTTAGGTAAAAAAAAGTCGATATAATTAAAAATTACTTATTTTTATACAATTGAACTTAACCAGTTTATTATAAATTACATTCATAAAATTATTAAAATACACAAATGTGGTGAAATCAAGCAAGGTTACGAATCTGAAAATCTTAAATAGCTTTAAATTTCAAACTCAAATTTGCCCATACTGATTTGTACTCTATTTTGAAATAAAGTATGTTTGTGCCAATTAATTTGTGCTAACTTGCAATTAAATTGAAGAAAGAAGTAGAGATACTGATTTTGCTAGCAAAATAAATTTTTTCCTTTAACTTAAAACAATAGCATCTGCTTTGATTTAAAAAATGTCTCAAATACCATTTAAATTTCATTTGCTATGAAGATAATAATAAATATAAATTGATAGCTTAAATAATAAATACAAAATAATAAATATAAAATTTTTGCAAATTGGATTTTATATACACTTTATTCAAATTAAAGTAACATAAAAATATATTTAAACAAAAGTTAAGTTTTTTTCAGTATAAATATGAAGTTTTCAACAGTCTGATATTTCAGTGTCATACTTTTATTTAGCATAATTAACGTAACATAATATTATATATATCACAAAAATTACAATATTAGCTGTTCCTATATTTGAAAGAAAAATTATTCATTAAAAATACGAACAAAACATACATTCCAACCTATCAAATATAAAACTGTTTTTTGCTTCTTTTTTTTAAAATTTTTTTAAGCAAATCTAAATGTTTTACTTTCGTGTGCACCGCTAAAAGTTAACAATTATGACAGTATAATCACATATTTAAAAGAAAATGGAATACATGATACAGAATGTACAATTCTAATAATACCTATAAAGGAAATTGTGAATAAGACTTAAAAAAAAAATTTCGTGAAAGTAGTGGAGTAACGATTTTAACGTCGAAATTTCATTTTGAAGGAAAAACCTATCTTAATCCTATAGCAACGAAAATAGCATAAAAATACTCTGTGCTCGTAATCTTCTCAATACATAGAATAAGTAAAATACATTGATATATGCAAAAACAAAAAATATCGGATTAGTGTTTTATGATGGCTTATACAATTTTACTTTTAAAATAAAAATGATAACAATAAAGAAAAGCAAGTGAAAATAAACACACGTCGGGAAAATATACGATAAATAATTTGTCTGAGAGGACACGTTACGTAACTATTACACGACTGTTAAGTAGCTATTACCCTGTAACTACCACACGACTGTTACGTAACTATCTAATTTGGTAATTAGGATAAGAACTGACTAAAATCATGAATATCACAGCGGGTGAAAGTCAAGTAAGCTAGAAATAATGCAGGCGATAAGAGAAATCGAAATTCCAGGATTCAAAAATTATGAACTTAAAAACACTAACTCTATTTTTTAACGGTACTCAATTGCATTTGACTTTTACGACCAGGAAATGCACAATATCAGTTTTATTTTAGTTCACATGTTGAATATTTTTTCGTCATGTGTTATCACACACAATTTCATCTAAATCCAGTTATTAATAATTAATTTCGTAAACGACCGTTGCCGGATTCATTGTTCATTACCAAAACCCGGTTTCTTTTTCCATCATAATTTCAGCATCATAATTGTAAACTTACAGTTAAGTAAAAGTTTAGAGAGTCATGCAAGATTGTCTTTAGTTTAGTTAACGCCTACCTCACAACACCAAAAATCTTACAAGTAGTAGTTGTAGTGGTAGTAGTTTTTACAAGTAGTTGTAGATTTTACAAGTAGTAGTAGAGTTCTCGTAGTGGATTAGCGTAAGACAGTTGAGTTCTTGTAGTAGTAAAAGACATAACACAGTAAAGTTCCTTGCAGACGGCACAAAACCATTCGAAGTGAATCACGATGGATTCAGCAAATTATGCTGCAAAGAAAGGGTGGAGGCTTACTTCAGAAAACTCCATAAATCCAGAAGCTATGCAAATTTCTATTAACATCTGCTCCATATATATCTCTCAAGATGCTAATGTATCTTGACACTACCAATCAAAATGTTAGTTTACAACTAGCTATATTTATACCGCAATGTTGATGTATCATAGAAAAACAAATCCTCGCCTTTATTCCAGAGAACTGGTAAGAGCTTTTCGTGCCATCTGGCTGGTGAAATGTATTTCAATTAATGAAATATATGATTTGCTAATTTATGCAACTCTCATACCGATTGTAAGTATTGAGTTTCTAAAACTTGCAACTTGATCTATGGAACTTGAAAAGTGATAGTAAAAATAATGTAGCATCTGCCAAGAAAGATACCATAAATACTTCAACTAATAGGACAGAAAACTTCCACAATGTTCTCAAAATGCTTCCTTAGTCAATTGTAATTAGTTTTTGTATTAATTTATCTATATCAAATTTCCAAAGTACTACTTTCATTCGTAATGTCTTATTACTATTCGATTTTTTGTATTTCTCAATAGTGTCAGAGTTATCTAGATCAATATTAGTAGCTTATAGACTTACATCACTTTTTGTTAAAGTGGAGACTACAAATTTCATTCTTCATTTACGTTTATATACTTTTCATAGCGAATGACAGAATATCATGCATGACGTAAACAGATGATGCGTTTTTGCGGTATACACTAATTTAAATAAGAGTGTAATCTGTAGTAAAGTGTAATCTATATTATTTTGAAATCAACTTTTATCTTTTTTCTTGGGATAATTATTTCAATATACTTGAAAGTAGGTATTTGAAATTAAAAACTAAAACTTCGTTTCTTATTTTTGAGACTATTGCGTCGGCGGACTATATTGCTTGATGATCTTAGTTTCTTCCCTCGTTGGGTAAGTTGCTTTACGAACTAAAAGCACTAAGAGCAATGCATCTGAGGGATTTGATTTTTTATCCACTGGTCTTTCATCGTTGGCATCTCCTTTTAAAGCATCTAATTGCTCTGATTCGTTAGTTCGATTATCATCTTCAACTTTTGCATCATAGTACCTATAATTTTGATTATCACCAGACATTGGAAAATTTTTATTTTGAGGAGTGATGTTATATATAGGTTTTATGAATGAAAACTGAGGTTTCTGAATATGTTCTGCAAGTTTACTGTACATTGAATCGAATGAATTATACACTTCTGTCTGTGGTTCTTCTGTTGAAGAGAAACCGAATTGACCTTTTCCGTTTGAGAATTCATTCTCAGATTCTGCATGATGGGCCGTGTTTTGATCCCACTGAGTATTTTCAACAACGGATTCATTTTGTGGTAAAACATGGTTGACAAAGCTTATTTCTGGTTTGTTTGCGTTCTCATTATTATAATCCACTGTTGTCTTCTTATTTAAATCCGGATCATTAAATGGAACATTTTGCATCCAAGAAATGTAATAAGCATCGTTACTTTTTTCACCAACTGAGGATCCTTTATTTACAGCTTGATCAGAATATAAATTAATTGGTAAAACTCCCTCCGCTTTAGGCTCATCGATGTAACCTCTTTGGGACTGTTGTTGTGACGTTGTATTGTAAAAGAAACTCGAATGAGGTTTAGTGGTTTGATACAAATTTTGTTCAGGAATAATTGATTCTTTTTCCAAGCTATGTGCTTTATCAATGAAATCATTTTCAAAAGATTTTATGGTATTATTCTTTATAAAATTATAAGAACCAGTTATTTCGTCAGGGAAGTAAACATATCCAGGGTTTCTAGAAAAATCATTGGGCTTAAAGCTTTTTAAATTTAAAATCGAATGATGTTGGACGTGGTTTCTGTAAGAATCATCAGGTTGTTTTTCAATGTCCAGGTATCTTGCTGGTGTTTCATAAGAGTTAGAATTCATTATAGGTTTTCGATGAAATAAGCTTTCACTGGAACTTTTAAAAATCGAAACTTCTCGATTGTGTGTCTTAGGCAAAATATAATTTAATGTGTTAATTTTGGGCTTTTCCCTAGTATTCATATGGGTTAATTGAAATAAAGAAATATCGTTGTTAGTTGGCCTTGGTAGAGTGTTTTTATCTCGAATGCCCTCGTTTGTTTTTATATTTTGCACGTTTATTGAAGCCGCGCTGTAAGGTATGTATACATTATTTAAAGTATTAGAAGCATTTTTATTTCTCTCATTTTCAGTTTTATGATTCTGAAATGTGCCTGAATTATTACTAAACAAGTTATTTGTTGGAATGAAGATAGCGGTTACAGGTATGTACACTCGACTTAAGTTTTCTTTATCAGATAAATGGTTCCTTTGGAGTGAAGAATCTACAGTACCAGTATATGCATGCCTGACAGCATTGTGGCTGTATTGCCTTGCATTGACTCCATGTTGTTTTTCTTCTTCAGGGGTATAGTTACTGTTTCCAGATTGATCATTCATTTCACCATTGGTCTGTTGAAAATGTCGTTGCAAATTATCATCGTGATTTGAATATTTGTCTTGCTCTCTGGGGAAACTTGGATATTTATTCTTTATATCTGTGTCTTTAAAATGTTGGTCTGGAAATAGATTTGGAACAAAATAATTGTTAATGAAACTGCTTTTATTTATCGATTTACTCTTTCTGTCTCCGGAATTTTCAACATGCAAAGGAACTCCATTTCTACTAATTGGCCTCCAATTATAATTTGTTGTTTTAGGTAAAAAGTCAGCTATTAGTGTTGAATCTTGTGGACTAGGTAAGACTGGGTGATCTGTATCTGTAATAGTTAGCTGCCGTGGTCCTCCAGCAAAAGAACTAGAATTTAAACTATCTGTTTTGACATGACTTATGAGAGAATCACGTTTTATATGATTTGTTTTATGAGATCTAGGCAATGTTATAAGAATCAAAGGAACTTTTTCTGATTGGGATTCCGTTAAAGTTTCAGAATAAATAGAAGGCTCAGGTGTATTTTTAGGATACCAAACATTAAGATTCATATTGGCAGGTATAGACATATTGGAATCTTCATTTTTTCCAGAATGAGACAACTCATCAGATGAATTTCTCCAGGCAGCATTAGAATAATGTTTGGTACGTGCTCCAGGTTTTAATGTTTCAACAGCCTTATTATTATTTTGAAGAAATGCCCAATTAGATGGAATAAACATTTCTGAGGAAAGATTCCGTTTTTCAGAATAGTGTTGACTGAAATATGGCAAACGTAAGTCAGAAGTTGTTAACTTGGAACTGTTATTCTGTACTAAATCCCGTTCATTTCCTTCAGGATGGCTACGGTTGAAACCCGGAGATGACTCTAATTGAATCCTGCCATTCCTTAGCTCAAATCTTCTGTAGGTTTTCTGTTTTAACAGAGCATCACCAAAAATTGACGAAATGTGATAAGTCAACGTTAACGCAGTCAAAAAACAAAACAATTGTGGTACCTGAAAATAAAAAGTATACGTTGCAATTAGAAAAAAAATTACATTTACTAAAAGAAAACTATTCTCTAAATTATAAAAATAGAAATTTGTTTTACTATATAATATCAGTTAAGTATTTTGTTATTCAATTAAAGATAATTTCAAATAATTCTCATGGCAGTAAAGTAATTTTTAATGCTGATCATATCACTCTTCTTACTTTAATAGCCCGCGTTTTAATTGACTTTTATGTAGTTAATGCGTTTATCGATATTATTTACAACATAAACAAATTTTACGTGAATTTATGAAAACATGAAAAATTAATAACACAATAATATTTTCATAATCATATATAGTTATAGTATATAATAATAAAGTCTAAAACAATAAAATAAAAATGTAGCTATTTTGCGAAAAAATATATATTTTTGTCATATTTCTTCTTTTAATAAAATATGGTCCACGCGTGCTCTACGGGTTGAACGGTGCTCAGTTCACTAGGTCTTATTGTACATATAATGCATGTATAATTTACAATGTATTATAATTTTCATGAATTATATGATTTACAATACATACAGAGAAGCCAACTGGCTCCGGACTACTGATATATATTTTCTAGTGTTAGTATTTTAATCCGTGTTTAAATAATTCTAATTCACCACCATTTTTAAATAATTCTAAGGCTTATGTATATCAATACTTTGTTACGGTTAAGCCATGTTGAGCCTTTTAAAGAATTCGCAAGATTATTCAAAATCTGCAAATTTTTTTCTGTAGTTCCCTTCCAATTTTTAAAATATTTTGTAGAACCCGGAGCAGTTGGCATTTTTTCACGTATTAAAATTTACATACAATCTTCAATATTTGAAATTGGAAAAATTGTAGCTTTACTCGAGTGCAAAGGTAAATATTATTAGTTAAAACAAGAATTAAAAATAAAAGTAAAAATAAACTGCATTAACTCAGAAAAAATTCTTAATTGATTTACAAGTATCAACAGGGAAAAAAAATAAAAATGTACTTTCTATTTCGTTTGCTTAAATAAAAAAAACTTTTATCTGATAACTTAAAAATAGTCCATTTACGAAACAAAGTCACGAAATTACTTTTCTATAAGACCTGCATGATTCAGTTATTTCTAATGATGTTTCGTAAATGGGTAGTTCGAAACTTTTATCCTCAGTTATTAATTAGAATATCATTTAGCCCATAAATTACCCGGAAGCAGTCATATAATATTATTCTGAAAATACAAAACGTGATGACTACGAGGCATTTGTAATAATTTTGTTCGTTCAATTTATTCATTGTTTATATGACTAAGAAACTGAGATAACATGAAAAATTTGTTTTTATACAAATCTGCTGAGTGTGGTGTAACAAATCTTTTTTCTGAACAACCTTAGTAAATTTTTTTATGCAATAAAGACAAAAATATTTATCTTAGTTTGAAAAGTAACCTTTTTTTCATAAAAATAAATAGCTGAAAAAGGCGATTAACATTAAAATACTATATATTTTACTGAAAATAACTTTCCTTAAGCAGTTGATATGTAGAACATTTTTATTTGCTTAGTGCAAATGTGTTGTTGCAGGTTTGCTTTATACAGTATAGAACAATGAATGTTTAGATTAATAATATAAACTTTATATTTAGATTAATAATAAAAAGCTTTTCTAATTGGAAATTAAAATTTAAAAAGTTTAAATTAAAATTGCATGATAACTTGATATTAAAATATGCCAAATATTAAGCAAGCAACAAAACAATTATCAATTAGTTTAAGTTACTGCATTGCTACTACATTGTTTTGATATATATATATACCACTGTTGTCTNTAAATATATATATATATATATATATTGAATATATATAGATTGATATTTATATAGATTGACCAGTTTTCAACCAGTTATGTGTGCATCTTGTAAATAAATTTATTCACGAGCAAAAATTCTTCTAAAATCTCTTTTTTTTAACGTCTAAAAAAAGCCAATGACAAACAACGCAACAACGTAAAAAGTAATTAGTAACAAAATGTATCAATATAAACTATGAAATTTTAATGAAAAGATTGCATAGGTAGATTTTATCTCTTAGAAACATAGAAATTTAAGTTTAAAATAATTTTTTACAAATTTCTGCAATTTTAATGAAAAGATTGCATAGGTAGATTTTATCTCTTAGAAACATACAAATTTAAGTTTAAAATTTTTTTTTACAAATTTCTGCATTTCTGCAATTTTAATGAAAAGATTGCATAGGTAGATTTTGTCTCTTAGAAACATACAAATTTAAGTTTAAAATTATTTTTACAAACTTCTGCATTTATAATTCAAGAAAAAAATATTTATTGCATAAACCGAGACAATCTCACTTCAGTTAAAACAAATATGTTATCATAAATTATGAACCAGTACAAATATTTTCTTTCTCTAGCGAATAAACAACCATCAGGAATTCTTATTTAAAAATGGCACACACATTTGGAAGTACCGTATCACATACGATGAGATGAAGTCATCTCCAAACGATAATTGAAATCAATTGTTTGCTTTTACCCTCGAAACCAAAATAATTAATTGAAATAATGACTGCATTCAACGTTTTGCCTTTCTTTACCGAGAGTTTCCTGCTTCGTAATTAATCGCCACCCTTTATATAAAACGGATTTAATCAAACCATTACTAAGATCTCAAACTAGTTCTTTAAATTGATATTTTTTGTTCTTTTCCAGCTAACCTACATTAACTTATCGAAGACAGTGAACTTTCCGGTGTTGGCGCATCTTCAACGATTCCAACTCGCCAGAAAATTGCGCCTAAACAATGCAGAATGCTAAATTTAGCAATGATGACACAAAAATTTTATTTTATAAAAATTACTCTTTCTTGAGATGATTCGATTGCTCTTTTATAAGGAAGTGATTAATAACTAGATAAGAGCTAACTTTCGATTTTAAATCTTAGGATGAATATCACAGTTCTGTGAGAGTTTTTTTTCTTCATTGATGTTAATCGTTTCATCGAAAATAGTTCAAGTCGATTGCTTTATATAACGAGTCTTCAGTAAGGTCATTTTCTTATCAAATGCTCAGAATACTTTGTAATTTACAGTTTTAATATTCTAATTTTTTTGTACATGCGTTGATTATTTTCAAAGTGTTTAATTGGCACTAACAGTTTAAAAATAATGGTATTGGCATTTATTTTTTTTAAAAAACGAACAAAAGTTTAAAAAAATTAAAAGCTCTGTGGATCAACCATTTTTAGTAATTTTTTAAGCTTTTTTTTATTAATTTTTAAGTCAACATTTTCACCATAATCTAGGTGCATATACAACAATACAAAATTACAAAACTATGTACTTATTTTTGATTGCATTATTTAAAAAGATGCAACTCTTTGAAATAAAGTATAATGTATCATTTTAAAGTCTGACGCGAGCATAAAGTACTTAACCTCAAAAATTAAAATGTTCTGTGGAGCAAACGCTTTTAATAAACTTTTTAAATGAAATTTTCTCATATACGGATAATTTTCCATGGAAAAAAAGCATTATTTAATCATTTAAATTAGCCTTTTTAGAAAAAAATTGGTACTTAGAAATATAGAAGTAAAATACAAATCCTCATTTTACAGTTTTAAACAGGTAAAAAATACTTTACTAAAAAACTATAAAGTTCCACAATGAGAATGATCTTAACAGTTTCCATTGCATCATAACACATTATGGTACTTTTTTTTAATAAAAAGAAGAAAAACATAACATATTAAGCATTTTTCAAAAACTTATTTTAAACTGCTGTTCTTTGGAAAAAAAATCGCACATCAGAACCAAAGTGTATGACGTAGCATTTTAGAGTTTTACAAGAGTACGTTTAATGATGCAGATTTAAAATTGTTTTAGTGATCATCGTATCAATGTGTATTAAACCACTTTTAGGCTAAATTATACGCTTATTCTAGACTGTTAATTTTTAGAAAAATTTACAGTTTAAAAGCGAAGTTTGAGGTACCATCTTAATGTTCCCCAAGCGAAAAATCAAAAATTTTGCTAGATAAATCTTTTAAATAATTTTTTTAAGTGTTTATTGTATCTCTAACTGCCCTTCCGGTTTAAATTGTGATGATAAAGTTGAATGGGATATCTGTAAGTGACGTCGTGTGGGTACCTCGATCCTGATTGGTTGTTGAAACGTGGAAATTGTTTACGTTACAAACTGTTCTTTCCATACTATTTTGAGTAAGTTAAGCCCGTCAAGCATCAATTCTCTTAAGTGACACATTCTATATTCTTATACAAAGATTCTTTCACAAGGCATTTAATTCTTTCACTAGATATTTCTTAATACTAAGACAGGCATGAAGAACCTAAATAAACTAATTATGCATCGAAGTTGTCAGGTACTAAAAACAAAAATATATCACAGTTACAATTAAATACATCAAATAATAAATTTAAGTTAAGTAAAGAATGCAGGCGAGAAAGAATTATATTTCAACATATTTGATGTGCGATACAGTGCTGTATTTAACTAGCTTTGAGTTAATTAACATTAAACCTTACGTGGAGAAAGTTAGCTCAACTTTAACACGTCAATTTCTCTTATAAACAATCAGTTGGCACTAACGTCGTAGGTTACATGTATGGGTATCTGTCATCTTCATCTTCTTGAAGTGCAAGTACTCAATTATCTGTTATATATTTATTCATTTTTAAGCACCAAAAAAATTGACGCTTACAAAAGAAATACAAAACATTTAAAAATAGTTGAATTTCCTAGCAACCGGCTAACCAAAAACTACCAAATAAAGTGGTCTCATATTGTAGTCAGACCGTTTTGTAGATGGGCTGGAAAATCAAGGATATGATCCAGTTTTCCTATCCTTAATTTTCCAGATTCTCCATCCTTGATTTTTTCTTATTTTATTTAATATTAATCGAAAAAATTTTAAATTGTAATGTAAAGATTTCTTACACCATTCTAAAGAATCTAATTTCACATGGCAAAATACAAAGTTTGAGTGAAATCAATCGAACAGTTCCTGAGAAATCGAATTTCAAACACGTCGCATTTTAGAAATTCGATCACACTCAAATTCTGTGTTTTGCCATGTAAAATTATATTCTTCAAAATGATGTAATTTTTTTTACCTTCAATTCAACATCTTTTCGACTAATATTAAATAAAATATCAAAAGACAACAAATATTTATTAAAATATACTTTTTATTTAGAATTATCCTTATATAAATGAATTTTATAACTGTGTGTAAAAAGTTTTCAATTAACGTTAAAATTTCTCGAGATGTGGTGAAATACGCAAAAGGTAAAATTAACATTAAGGGGTCCAAAGTTTAAACGGCTTGCCTGACCAAACTATTGGGACCATATTGCCCAGATTGTGCGACCCCATATATTTTGGGGGTCAGAAATCCGAATTCTTCGAAAAAAGGTATGTTTATTCGGAGAAAGTACGTTTTCGTGTCTGATTTCGTAACTTAAAACATCGTCTGCACTAATTAATTAGCATTTTTGAGGTAACCCCTCGAATCGTTAAGAGTGAGTCCTAGAACGCGAAGGTCTGATTATTAGATCAAAAGATATTAAGGACGGTCCGTTTTCTATTTTGTGCACTGTACTAAGGAATTAAATAAACTCCTCGAGTCAAATCAATCGAATTAATTCACGTATATCGATGAATCGAAGCAGTGATATCAATAAAGAATAAAATCAATCATTCGCATAAATGATTACATCAAAATGAAAAATATATTCAATGATTAAACCAAATGAACAAGTTTGAATAACTTGAAACATTTGCTTCGGTTCAAGGTCTGTCCTGGTTCAAGGTCTGTTCTAGTTCTAACCACTTCTTTAAAAAAACTGTCAGGTATCAACCTACGATTCAAATTAACAGTAATTTAATCAAGTATCGAAAACATTTGAACCAATAGCTTCGTATTATTTCTTGCAATTAAAGTCAGTGGAATAAATTTTATTCAGTTGTTGCTGCTAACAATTAATGTTAAAGAGGTTCATTTGAACTACACTGTTAGAAATTTCTCAGAAAAAATGGTTAAATAACAATTTATTGAATGGTTATTTTACCATTTTTCATCAAAACAGTCAAATAACCGTAAAGTGGTAATCAAACTGTTAAGTTTGAGAGAAACTGCTTACTAACTGCTTTCACCTAATACGGTTAAACAACCAGAATTTTATCGCACCAACTAGAACCACCTCATGAAGTTACTCAGTTATTTGCAACAGCGTACATATCATAGCGGAGCGGGTTTATCTGTCAATCTCATGACCGACAGAACTGGAGTTCGAATCCTAGTGTTGACACCACAATATTTCCTCCATTCCTTTTAACACAGGAAAATTTTCCAGTGTCCAGCACTCCCTAGTACAAATTACCTGATGAAAAGCCGAGCTCCTATGTCCAGTTAAATAATTAATATTTTTTTTACGTCGAAAAATGCTAGTTGTAAATAGTTAAAAAACCGTATAGTTTTGCATTCATGGTTTTATAACCATGCTTTTGTAAATGGTTTCAAAACAATAAAAGAAAAAAATGTTCTTTACCGTAAATTTTACGGTTAATCAGATGGACAGACAGCTGCCAGTTATTTTACCATAATTTTAGAATGAATATTTTAACAGTGTACTGAGTTATTTCAGCAACTTCGATTTATGTATTAAGAAGATAAGAATTAAGATGAAGAATTAAGTAAATGAAGGCTCCAGCTGAAATTTTAGACAATTTAAAAAAAAATTGTTTTAAAGTTCATGCAGTGAAAAAGGAAAATAGTGATTAAGCTTTGTCTTTATTTCTTGTCCACGAACTTCCTTCAAGGAAATTTATGAATCCCTGACACTCATTTAAACTGTTCAAGTCATTCATTTGCTTTCTTGCCGTTTTAAATTTGTGCCAAAAGTGAGGCTTTCTCATCATTGTTGCCAAATACATTTAAAACCTTCACCTAATCTAAAAAAAAACGCTCAAAAATTGTTACGTAATACCTTTATAAACTGATATCTGCAAAAAATAACGGCTTGACAAAATAAAAACAAACTATCACTTAGAGAGGATCTCACTAAACTCGTCAATTAAAAAACAATTAAAAAAAATTGTAAAAATTATACAACGATTAGGTTGCTAACTTGAAATAAAAAACAGATGTTGACGCTTACAAACATCCACAAAAGGTCTACTCTAACTAATATAAGTATAATTATACCTTTAAGTTAAACGGAAGAAATCAAATTATTAATTTGCGTAAAAACAACGTATCCATTTTCATTATTTATTCACTAAAAAGAATAACGACAGTGATGCTTTATTGTTGCTTTCGATCAACACTTTTTAATTATACGAATAAGGAATTCATCAAAGATGAAGCAAAAAAAAAGAGCTAAAGATGAAGTTGTAGAACAAGTATTGAAAACAATATAAAAATGAGAAAGAAACGGATATCAATCAAAATGAACACTTTCATTTCTTAATAATTGAATGAACAAACACTTATTTTGGAAAAAAAGCTAAAGATTTTTTTTCTAGTTTAGCTTTTTTCTCAAAATTATAGCTGATAGAACAGTTACTTCAAAAATGATGTTTTGTCTTACGAAGCCGAACTGTTTATTTTTAAATCAAGTTTCATTGTTTTATTTATTTATTTTGTGTTAAAGACTCCTTTACGTTTGAAACTTTAAAAAAAGTAATTATCATGCAAAAAAAAGAAGAAGAATACCTCGCATTTTTTATATAGATGTAAATTTCTGTTTTTGTAATAAACGGAAATGCAGTTTATGTTGTAAATAAAAATATTAGAAGCTGGTTTTACGTTAATGTATTTATTCAATTGTTTCATTATCTAAAATACAATAAAGTTTTTTTCGCTGGCCTACATAAATGTTCCAGTCATAAACACTGATTTCATTTGATCTTTTCATCATAAATTTTTTCTTCTCAAATTGATTTTCTAAGTTTTACTTAATGCCTTTTTGTTGTTTTTGATTAATCTATATAATAAGCTTGTTTTTTCAATTTCATCAAATGTCCTTTTTCCTTTTAGATTAATTGCATATTCTATTTTTTCAATTTCATTCTATGTCCTTTGTTAATTTTGATTAATCTATATATTCTAAAGCGCCGACCGGGCCTGTGTAGGGGTTAGGGAACTGCCCTTGCATCAGAAAGGTTCTGGGTTCGAATCCCGAGCAAGACATGAATGTTCTTTCCTTCTCTATACTATCTGTCCTTACTGTGGGAGCAACGTTGGCTCACCTAATATGGTGCTCCTGAAAGAGTGGCCAACAAATCTGCCCTTCAGATACCTGTAAGACCTAGGTCTTTCTCCAGGTGGGCATTGGAAGAAAAAAAAATATACATTCTAAAGTTCTTGTTTTCATTAAATGTCTCTGTTGTTTCTGATTAATCACGTGTAATAAAGTTTATTTTTTTCAATATCATTAAATATTCCTTGTTTTTTCATCAATCTAGATTCTAAAGTTGATTTTATCAGTTTCTCTAATCACACCTTGTTGTTTCTGATGAATCCATGCATCATAGACAGGGCCGGATTAACCTATAGGCACACTAGGCACGTGCCTAGGGCCTACGAAAAACTTGGGAGAAAAAAATTTGTTGACAAAAATAATTTAGCTTTAAAAACAACAAGTGTATTTTGCACAAAATTATGAAGATACAAATAAAAATATAATATTTTTCGGTAATAAATTATTTTGCAGAATCTTATGATATAATATATTACTTTTTTGGATTCAACGAAATCTTGTATTATGCTGTCGAATTCCAAACTACGCAAAATGTCGTATTCAATAGACATAAGT
>NC_092210.1:48803216-48855966 GCF_043381705.1 Parasteatoda tepidariorum | reverse complement strand
TATATATATAAAAATTCATTCCACAATAAAAATAATATGAATATGTGACAAAATTTAGTTAAACATACTGACATTGAAAAATTTTATTTAAAAAATATTTAGGAAGGCAAATATATTTTATGCATAAAATTTTGAAATGTCGGAATTGATAAAATTGTGAATTTTTATCTTTCCACATGAATTTATTCATTATAAATTGATTGATTCTGAAAGATCAGAATTGTGTATGGAGTATTGAACATTTTAATAAAAATTCTGCTTTTCAGAGTCCTTCTGTATCGATATAATTTTATCCTTAAGCAATTAAAAAAAAAAATATATATATAGAGATATATATATGTAAAAAAATGGTCAGTTGCTTATTAAAGTAGCGTTTTTTTTTTTGACACGCCACGTGGCGAGTGTTTATTTTCAGCTCTATACATGTGTGTGAAAGAAGTAAAAATGTGAATACGTTTTTTTAAAAACCATTTGAATTGAGCATCTATCTACACTCAGGTCACGAACGTTAAAATTAAAATCTACTTCTCTTATCTATTTAAAAACCTTTTTTTGAACTTCAATGGCCCCCAATGGTTTTCGTTCTTTAATTCTCAATTTTATTAAAAATAGCTTTTATTTAAAGGAAAGATTGGCAGCAGAAATTGATAGAACAAAAAGATTATAGCAATATTAAGGACAAACAGGTTCTTCGAACGTTTGGAAAATGCAGGTAATATTTTCGATTTTGATGATGTCCCAAATCTGAGCAAGTTATTTCTTCAATGTCAGTGTCGGAGGTATTTTTAAACTTTTTATTAATGATTCGAATGTCAAAAGGCTCAAAAGATAAATTGATTATGCCGCTTGAAGCGGATTTTTTTGGAGCGAATGTAATGTTTTAAAAATAAGAAAGAAAGTTTCCAATTTATGTTAAATTAAACGCAGTGTAAATGAATAGATTTCAGCTTGTTGTTTGAACAGCATAGCCTAGTCAAATTTTTATTTATTTATTTATTTTAAACTAAATAACCCATTCTCTTCAGAAATTGCTCCTTTATTGTATCATCATAAGAAAAAAAGTTTGATTGTTTAAAAATATCTGAATGCATACTTCTATAGAATTAATATTTGAAAATTCTTTATTAAGAATTTTAGCCCAGGAGAACCGAAAGAAAAATTGCAAACAGAGGTGATTTTTGTAATTAAATGGGATTAAAAAGATAACAGGAAATTATTGGAAAAAGTATAACAGATATCTACGACATATTACTCGCCAAAAATCTTAGTTTGAAGAAGTTGGTTAAGTATAATTCGATAGAAGTTCTAATTTAAAGAACTTTAAGAAGAAAAAAAATATGCTTAAAAATTATGGCAACTAAATTAAATTTATACCACAGGCTACTATTTTTTAATCATATGATTTCACCGTATATTTATGCATAACTATGATGTGACTTAAATGCAGCAAACGATTTTAAATTTCGTCAATGGACGTAATCAACCAATCAGTGCTTCAACTCAATACAATAACATCGAACAAAGGACGCAGCAGTTATTTCTCTACATTAAAGATGAGTAGCCCGTCCAAGATTTTTTAAGATTGGCAGCACAAACTTAAGTCAAAACAGTCAGACGCATCTGTACGTATTAATCGGTCATATTGAAAACTTTTTTTTAACAAATATAATGTCTTTGAGTTGGAATAATAGCTTAAGAGAGGCATTTAGGTATCGTTTGACATGATTTTTAGAAAACTGTTCTTCAGTTATCATTAACTACATTTGTGAATTTTTCAAGGTTCACAGCAGCATTTATTTTGTGAAACTAATCATTTGAAAGTTTAATTTTATAAAAATAATCTACGACGACGGTGAAATTGAAGAATCACTGCTCTCTAAATAAATAATTATAAATGATTATATTATATCTTCTTTAAATAGAAATCTTTGTGAATTCAATCTAATTAAAATAGCCGAAAAGGTATGTCTCTTATACAATATATGACGTTTTATTGCTACATATTTGACAGTCGTACAAAATGTATAAATATGTCTCTACAATATCAGTTGCAGAATACACAAAAAATTCGAATGATATTAAAACTATTATAAGCTTAATCCCAGTACACATTATACGGTGGATTTGGCGATATTTGGGTGGGTGAAAAAGTGTGCAATCTGTTGTAGATTTTGCGAGATCCGGTGAGTTGTTGCATTTTAGCCACTTTGTATTTGCATTTTGGTGTTCGTGGTGTGATTTTGAGTCAATTTTGTGTTAAATCAACTGTTTGGTGACATGCGTGAACGCGTTTAATGTATATTAGGTATTTTCCCTGATACAGATTATGCAAGTTTTACAATAATAAAAGGAAGCTCTCATACCCCTATTGAACCATTTTTTAAAATTCAATTCTGTAAACACTCTTTGAGGCTATCAGACTCTGATGAATGTTACACACGACCATGCGTGTGTTTTATAACTGTTGAATTTTTGTATTATACCAACCTATTGAATGAAATGAATGAATGTTGAATTTTTGTATTATATCAACCTATGTTCAAACCGAATTTTATTACAATCTGCCTAACAGTTCTCGAGATAACTGTCCAAATTTAAATTTTGAACACCAGTAGTTGAGTAAAATAAATTGATAATGAAATGTTCCTAAATGTTTCGATAAATAAAATGTTCCTAATTGAATAATTTTGAAGATATAATGATCAGCGCCTAATTTCAAACAAACACTGTATCTAAATGAGTTAGAAATAACTCAACTTTTATTAAGTTACATCAAAAAAATTTAATTTAAATATTTCAACTCTGAGTAGTTCAAGCTTACATAAAAATTTAATATCAATATGCACTTCACTATACTTTTTAGATAAAACAATTAAGCGTAGCTATTCTGCAATCTATGTTAAGAAGTCCTGAAATACAGAAATTTTCCTGGTCAATCATTAAAAATCCTTATTGGGCAAAAAATACAAGTTTTGAAATTGTCTTTTAGAACTCTGCTGGAAATTTCAGTAACATTCCCTTTAAGTTGAAGGAACGTGTAACATTCTAGTAAAGTAACTGTGCTTATTTCGATATCCTTTAAACATCGGTCCCAACTTTATCGAAATAACTGATGTACTCTTTGATTTACATGTTGTTTTTTTCCTCAATAAAACAGATATCTGAAATTTATTTTTCGAGTCATTTAAAGTAATCACATGCAATTTTTCCTTTATAAAATCCTGATTTTGAATTATTTTAGCACAGTAGTGGAGAGAACTGATGGTAGATTGCAAGCTAACCAGATTATGTTCCTGAATTACATCACTTTTTTTCTTAAAAAAAAAAAAAAACTTTATAAAATATTGAATTAATATTTAAAAAAATATCTCATTGTTTGTTTAATTTAAAATGAAATGTGATAAACTTAATCGATTTTTTGGAAACATTTAAAAGTGAATGATACTTTTTTTAAAAATTGATAAAAAATAGTATTTCTGGTATAAATGCAATTGTTAATCGCAGCTATTAACAAATTAAGGGTATGATTAAAAGTGTTTCTTACCAGTTCTCAAAAGTGCTATTTTAAATAAAAGTTTTTTTTTTCTAAGGAGCATTGAAACGTTTTTATAACGTAAAAGTTTAAAGTATCTCATTTTAATTATTACGAAAGATTTCAAAACGTAATGCCGAGGAATAATGAGTAACGAAAGTGGTAACAAATTAATCCATAGGTAGTGTAATAACTTAATAATTTTGGCCGCTGACAGCTGAAGATATGGTGTATTGTATTATTGTAATGTGATTATTTGACTCAACTATCAGAAAGTTATCAAGTTTAGTGACAGACAAATATGTTTTTATGTTATATAGTGATAAAGTATAAATTTCATATAATATGGAAGTTATCAGAAATTTTTTTTAATAGTTTCAAACTTCATATAAGCTATAAAAATTCCTAGAACTATTCTAAAAGAAAAAAAGATTATTCTTACTTACATTCATTGTGAACCAGGTATGTCTGTTTCAAACTCAGAAACAAATGCCAAGCTAAGTTCCAGAAGCCTTCAGCAAACTTAAAGCATGGTTGAGCAATTTTACCTTCTTAACAACTGGCAACATTAAACGAAGTGTGGTCTCAATTCATCGAAATCGAAGCAAATTAAAACCAAATATAATTGAATTCACACTAAAGATCAATGGAGTGGTCATCCTTTTTTTGTTGCTGGGATAAACTTTCGTTTCGCCTCTGAAATTTAGGTCACTCATTATGAGATTATTAAAAAGAAATATATTTAACATCAGAAATCCCATGTTTTCTTTTTATTTATATCATTTGGGGTCATCAGTTTGACAGAGAAAGTCTCATTTTGCACCTACTATCACCTGAAATAATGAGATTCACTCAAGCAGTTACTAAGGTCAAGGGTAAGATTTTTGGCCCAAAGTCCACTCCCTTCATTCGTGAAATTGTTTTACCTCCGGTGGCAAACAATGGCAAATTTAATTGATTTTGCATTCTTTTTTTTCTCTCCTTGATTTTGAGATTAACAATACACGCAACTCAAGTAAAATTCAAGTTTAAGGTAAAATGACATCCCAATAGCCTTTTTTTTAAAAAAAATTTAAGCAGACATTTTAGCATTTTTTTTCTTATTAAAGAACAGTGCAAATTAAAGAAGCTATAAGACTTGCCTCGAATCTTTTGAGATACAACTTAACTCAGCTCAGGAAAGTCGGTTCAACATTGAACCTTAATATTAGTATCTAAAATCAAAATGCCGTGTAATATGTGCTGTAACCATAATAATGTTTTTAATATGATCGTGTTTTGGTCCAAGTTGATTTTCATCAAGAGTTACCGACACGATATAAAGATTGCAGCAAATTCAAATGATAAAATGGTTCAATACGCTAACAAGAGACTGACTCGTTATAATGATTACTTTAGAAAATCATACAAGTTCCAGTATGATCTGGAAATTTATTACACAATAAACAGCAAATCTTAAAAGATTTATTTTAATGCCAATGTTTAAAAAAACTTTTTTTTTCACCTCAAGTTTATAATCACCTCAAATCAAAGTTGAATTTATGTGTGCACACAATCTAAGAAACGCGTTTGCATACGGTATCAGGTAGGGTTTTTCGTTTGATTTCAACTCAACTTAATAAAAAACGTTCATAATGTCTACTGTTTCTTAGAATCAGAGCTGAATTCGCGGGAGCACATATTCCAAGAAATGCATTTGTAGTATAATGGTTGTGTTTTAATTTTCAGAACTAAACTGATGATGGATATTTATTCTAGTTGGCAATATCTTTCGGTATATGTAAAATATAAGACCGTCACCTAATCAGAACTTGAGATATAAAGAGTGCGGTAATTTAGATAAACTTTAAAAAAATTTTCTGACAAAATTATGCTAGTACAGTCTTATAATAAGTATTTTTTTAAAGCAGCTAAAAAGTATACATTTACCTGTTTTTAAATGTTTGATAAATATCTTTGCTTTGTGCAATTTACGTTATAAGAATCAGTCAAATCTGATTTTAGCAGTTTAAACTGTAAATTTTAAAATATCTAAAAACAAATGAGTAGTATTAAATCACTGATTCAAAACCACAAATTGAAGATTTTTATTGCTTTAAAGTTTTGAGGAAAATCTCATAGAAAGCCTAAAAATTATCTAGCGCTATTTCTTTTATTCTAATAAAGCAACCCTTTTATTTTCCACCTCTTTAGAAAGATATTTGTGCTGCCGAATAATACTGAGTCATCAAAAGTTTTTTAAGTACAAAAAAACATCAAGAAAACGAAATACGAAAATTTAACCTAAAATCCAAGATTGTGCGGGCTCGCGCCTCTTAATCATAAGCGCTCAAAATGTTTACCCTTTTTTTAGAGTCAAAAGTCAATTTGTATTGAGAACATATTCTAAGAAACGCGTTTGAATATGGTATCAGATAAGAATATTGTAGGGTTCTTCTTTTGATTTTTTGAACTTTCAAAATTAATACTTTACATTCGCCATATGGATTGGCAATTCAACGCTGGTAAAAAATAAAATATTATAATAAAAAACTATTTTGTTTTGCAAATGATCACAACTTTTAAACTGTGTAATTGCTTTCCTGAATTATAGCGTAAGAGATTTATTTTTGGGCTGCATGCTTCATTTTTGGACGATAATGCGATTCAACTTTACATGGTTTTAAACATGCAGCATATTTCAATGATAATATTGATCATTCAATAAAGTTCAAAATGAATAAATTGTTCAGATAAAATTGAGTAGCCGAGTTAGCGCGATTCAACCGTTTTTAAAATGACGTTGCTGCAATTATTTTCACTCTTAGAAAACTTATTCCACAGATGTTGAAATATATATTATTGAGCAAATAAATTGTTATTGGTTGCTATATGACAGATTTAAATTAGATGATGTTGTGCAATTAATATATTCATAAAAACCAATGTGCATGCTACTATAAATCCATTTTTGTAAAACACTTTACGTTAAAATTAACTTACCACATCTGATTTTTTTTAACAAGTGTAATATATCCCTTCCTATTAAGTACCAGTATATTCTTTTTTCTCCATCTCCTTCACAGGTAAAGAGATAAAATACATAGACATTAGAGATTACGAATCAAAAAATTTGTAATGTTTACTCTCAAAAGCTTTTTCGAGTTGTTTCAAAAACCGGAAGTGTTAGAAGATAGCAGTTTCTCAGTTGTGGCTTATGAAAATATGCTTGGCTCAGTAACATGTATTTCACTGACTTGCGCGTCTTTTGCAGCAACTGGTAAGCATTGTAAAATAATGTTCTGTTTGCATATTGATTTATGGTAGTTATTATGCTAATCCGCATTTGCGTTATAAGGAGAGGGAGACCACGAGAACCTCACACGGTTAGTCTGACGGCAAGGGGACTCTAACCCATGATCCGTCTACCACTGAGGATATTTTACGTCAGCACTGTGGTCGGTGCAAGCCAAATGCAGAATTCGTATCTACCAGCCATTGCCGGGATTCGAATCAGGAAGGCGAACGCTTTATCCCTTGAGCCATCTCGGCTCTTTGTACATTTCTTAAAATAAAGTTCTAAAAATATGAAAAACATACATCCTGTGAAACCGTTGATTTAAATACATTTCGTTACGGCGGGCCGTAAAAAAACTATTACAAAGGTACCAACGTTTGTAAATAGGGTATCTATCAGAATTCCTGTAGTACTTATTGCCATACTTAATTAGGCATCACTGACGTTAATAATAGTTTAATGGCCTCCCGAAACAGAATAGGAACTACGTTTCTCTCATAAAAAGTATAAGAACAGAAGGAAAAGTGAAGAAAAGGAAAAAAAAAAAAGACATGTAAATGCACCTTGTTTTTTCTTTTCCAAGTTAAAACACGGAATTTTTTTCTTGTTAACATAATTATTTCTCCTTATATTGCAAATTTAAGCTTGAATTTTGATCTTCAAAAGGTCAGCATTAGCTAATACTCTGGTTGCGTGACAACAATGGCACAGAAATAGTTGAGATCGATGGAGAGCGTTCTTCAATTTATGCATATGCAGTCTCCTCCGACAATTATCTTTTTGAAATTCGTTTTTGTCTGTAGTGGAAATTTTCCCTATAGTAAAATAAATTAAAGTGCATTTCATATGATGACATAGCATTTTTAACAGTTCACGAAGTCATGAATGAAACACAAGCTGGAAGGGCCAAATTTAAAAAAGATAGGAACAATTTTAAAAGCATAAATGGATTTAAAATGAACAAATAAAATATATTTAAATTCGGCCAGCAGTATATAAAAGATAACAAAACGCAGGCCTGCCTTATTTCAACCAAATTCCACGTTAAATTCATCTCTTACATTATTAAGCAATAGTATGGTAAAATTTCATGAACATATAATTTCATAGAATTTATTTTCAGTTTTATATCTGTGGCATAAGCGAGCAAAATATTATGGAGCAATTTTGAGTGAACATCAAAGAAACAATGGTATTGATTACGACGCGGCAGGCGACCTACCTTTCGATGAATACTGGAATCAGAATGTCCTAATTGATAATGATTGAACTTTATTTCACAACGTGATGGAATCAAAATTTTATTAATGAAATGGAAATCGTGTTTTGTTCGTTAAGTGTCCAATATTGCTTGATTATAATTAAACAAAATAATGAAATTTAATTTCTGTGTCTAAATGTCTTCTTTATAGAATAAACATATTAAGTGATCCACTACCTTTTAGTAGTGAAGATTGTTTCGTTTCAACTTATATGCACCGATGAGCCATTACATTATGACCACCCTCCATCTATAACAATGGACTCGCCCAGGTTTTCATGGTTTCTCGCCCAGGAACAATGTTTTCATGGGGCACATTAGGACCCATAATCCTTCTAAAACAATCCCTGACGTCTGTAAGCTACTTGAACATAGTTATAAACCAGGTTCTCCCATTCATGGCAACAGTTTTTCCTGCGGGGGATGGTGCTTACCAACGGGATAATGCACCATGTCATGAGGGTCGAATCGTCATGGATTGTTCGAGGAACATTCCAGTGACTTTCAAGTCATGTCTAGGCCCCAAATTCATCTGACCTTAATCCAATAGAGCATTTGTGGTCCTACTTGGAAAACCAAATTCGTGCTGCCACGCTAACCCCTCGCAATGTGAGGGAATTGCAGGACCAGTTGGTTAGAGCTTGGTACCAGATACCTCAGATTACCTATCAGCACCTTGTGGAATCAATGCCACGGCGGGTGCTAACAGTTTTGAGGGCTAAAGGTGGTCCTACATGTTATTAGCAGGGTGGTCATAATGTAATGGCTCTTCGGTTAAGTTATATCAAAAGATCCTTAAGAGAACATGCTTAAATTGATATCTTTACATCTTAGTGACCGCTGAAGCGAATGATCTAAAATATTTATTTTTTAAATTTTTACAGATTTAAAAACTCTTTTTGTATTTACTCCTTTTGTATTTACAAAATATTCACTTTTAAATTAAATTAAGGGAAAGAGAAAAAAAACCTATATTAAATGCATTGGAAATATGACCTTTTTTTAAAAATTTCTTGTGACTTAATTTCCATTTCATGTACAAGAATATTTAAGTCAGCCAGCTAACCAGTAAAATTTTTGTGCAATAAAAAAAAGATGATTATTATTCTAATTTTTGTTATAAAAGATATATTGCATCAGTTGTTAATTTTATTGAAATTGTATTCATGAATTGTAATTTTGTTATGAAAGATACACTGAATCAATTCCTAGTTTTAACTTCATGATAATTGTATTTATTATTTATTTTAAACATTAGCAAATGTTTAAAATTCCCATGCAAGCTACACATTTTTTAACACTTGAAACTTATTAGTTTCATTTATTGCCATAAAAAGGGGATCTTCTATATTCATTCAATATTTCAGCAGCTGCTTTTTAACTTCATAGTTACTGAAAACCAGAATTTTAGAATAATGTAAGATGTAAGTTCCATTAAGATTGAAAACATTAGTTATAAAAACAAGGAACTTTAGAAAAACCCTTAAAAATTGGATCAATAAAACATAGCAAATTTAATTAAATTCTTTTATTTGGGAAACAAAATATACAAAAAAAAACTTTTTATTATCACCGTTATATAATGCTAACCACAACAACAAAGAAATCGCAGTAAAATAACGAATTTCACAGCTTTTAAAACTAAGAAGTTTTTCTTCTAAAGAGTCATATAACCTTTAAAATAGTATAAATAACAAATCATTAAATGGAAATATCCCATAAAAAAGGAATATCTCAGTCTCAAAAATTATACCGAATATGACATTCATAAATATACATTTTCAATAATTTTAATTAAATTTAAATGCTAACTTCCTTTACAAATAAAAGTAAAAATAACCTAATATATTATTTAAAACCAGAATTATCATAACCTTTAAAGGTTTCCATTCTGAAATTTTAATTTATACAGATTTGTAAAAAAAAAGGAAATATCAAGTAATGAATAAAAAAAATTTAAGGAAATATCTTATTTTTTCCAGTATGAATTGTATAATAGATATATAATTGCAATCAAAAACTCTAATATACTGAATTTTAGATTGAATTAGAAGTTTGGTTTAAAATTATGTTATAGGCATATCTCAACACAGAAAATAAAGTGGCTTGTTGTTAAATTCATTGTTTCTTTTGAAATCAAGTGTTAACATAATGCAGACTTTTCAGGACCAAAAATGATGAATGTTACAAAATCATCATTTTTGGTCCTGAATAGGTAAATCTCAACACTGAAAATAAAGTGGCTTGTTAAGATTATATTCTGTTAACATAATGCAGACTTTTCAGGACCAAAAATGATGAATGTTGGATTATATTCTGTTAACATAATGCAGACTTTTCAGGACCAAAAATGATGAATGTTACAAAATCATCATTTTTGGTCCTGAATAGGTAAATCTCAACACTGAAAATAAAGTAGCTTGTTAAGATTATATTCTGTTAACATAATGCAGACTTTTCAGGACCAAAAATGATGAATGTTTCAAAATCCATCAACGCCCGCTAGCTAAGACAGGTTCTGGATTCTATTCTCGGAAAAAGCAAGGTTGACTCCGCCTTTCATCTTTTAAGTGGATTGATAAAATGAGTACCAAGTATGCTTGGGGACTAGACACTGAAGGACCATTTAACTGGGATGGGCACAGTAGGCCTTGACCCTCTATTGGCTATCTATCTTCTCGGTTTAGTTTAGTTTACAGTCAGTGCTTCTGCGTCTCTTTTTTTAATACCTGAGCTATTAGTGCCAGAACTCTAAAATTTAGAAAAACTAGTGTTGGTTGGTTCTAATGCCACTTGCCACACGGGCAAGCCTGCTTGGTGAAACGGAGCAATTTCAAGGCAGAGGGTGCGTTTCTTGTTTTTCAGTGGCGCCATCTATGGCCAAGAATACGACTTCTGTTACACCAAACGTCACACCCGTTTTCTAAGGTGGACCCATTCATTCATCGTAATTTTGACCTGAATCAGAGAACGATCGATCTCCAATCCAGTACCACCAGAGGTATTGATTTGTTATGGGGAGATGGAGGACTTTTGCGGCTCGACAGATTTAACGTGCATCAGTCACTTTACTACACGTGGAGCCTTCGGCCGGCGGGGTTCGAAGCCACGAACTCTTGGACATGGGCCCAGAGCCCTACCGACAAGGCTATCCCGGGCCAAAATTAGTGTAATTAGTGGAAGGGGTAGTTTTAGCTTTTGATTCTGAAAGCCGTCAAAAGATTTCTATTAAGTTTTCGGGAGGAATTTTTGAAAAGTTGAACACTTCTCACAGTTTATAAATTTAACTGTAGAGAGTTTTGTTTTACAAAATATTAAAAATAATATCAGTGATAAATGACAGCAACAAAACAAATTATAATTGCAAAAAAAACAAAACAAACGAACTTAAACAAAAAGATATTTTAAATAAATACATTATAGAGTGAAATCTCCAGGAAAGACCCCTTCCGTGTAACGACCTTCTCTATTTGCGTCCCCTTTTGGGAGGCACGGAATTTTTCCCATAAGTTTTGTGTAGAAGAAAACCTTTATAACAGACCATTAAAACCTCCTCCAGCGACCAAAATATTTGTGAGTGGTTCGTATTTAGTGTCTCTAGTGAGTTTTTTGTCTCTACTCTCTTTTCAAAGATTGACAACATCATGTTACAGCCAGAGTGCACTAAAAGCGATACTATGTATGAATTACTTTTAGAGTTTTAAGTTTAAATAGAGCAAAATGTTATTTTAGAAAAAACTAAGTATTTCAACCAAACAAACCAACATTTAGTTGTAAAGCTAACTAATTTTTATGATATAAAATTAAATGTAAACTTAAACAAAAAACATAATTGCGTATTCATTTAAAATAGTTCTATCATTCATAATCGGTAAATTAGTTTTTACACATAATTATATCAATAAAGGTCATTTTTATTGATGTTAAATTTTATTCATTAATCCCATTTTAATGACGCATACACAAGTGGGATTTCCGCAACAAGAAAATGTCCCTGTTTAAAATTAAAATTGTACGCAAAAAATCGTGAACCTTTGCTATCATTTGGAAGTCAATGAAGTCAACCTCCATTTATGACCATTTTACTGTGGAACAAAGAGTGATTGCTTCTGAGAGGTTTCACTGAACAAACGAAGCATTAGTTATTCACTTTTCTAGAGTTGGAATTTAGTTAAATTAATGTTTTTTTCAATATTTGATGCAGCTTTGAGTGAGGAAAGTCAAGTTCAGTTATCATATAACTGCACCTTCAAACACAATGATAAATTTTAAATTACCACAATAAAATTCGTAGTTTTAATTAATTCAAAGGTCAGAGATTTGATTTTGATGATTTCAAGAACAATAATGACATACCGTTAATCCGATTATAAAAGTCTAAATTCACAATAATGTTATCGAGAATCTTTGTCCACTAAGCTTTTTAAATGGTTGGAGAATTAACTGAAAGTTCATTCCCAATTACATTTTTAAATAAGAATTCATAGTATTTTTTCTTTGATATTTTTTTAAAGTAAAAAAAAAAACTCTTTAAATGCAGGCTTCATATTCATAGTAGGCCAAAGAAAAAATCAGGACATTTTTAAAAAATAAATAAATAAAATAAAATTAAAAAAAAATCAGAAATTTTTTTGAAAAAGTAGACATATACCAGATTATTATTAAAATCGACAAATATAATTTGCTCCATTTAAGTATAAGGACAAATTTTATTGTAATAAAAATATAAAGTAATATTTTAATTTCATAACTACTTAAGAAGGGAAAGTGTTAACAGTTTCCAGTACAATTTTATTAATGAAGCACTGAACGACTCATGATAGTTTGAGTTCAATATATATAAAAAAATTTTATAGTACTGTTGCATTAAAAAAATAACTGGTTTCAATTATTTAATATTTCCAATGATAAATATATATTCATAAATTAGAACAAAGTGACAAATCAGTTTGGCAAATAGAAAAAAAATTACTAAAGCATATTAAACATAATGATAGATTAAACAACATTCATTCAACATATTTGTATAACATTCAAGTATATGACAATAAAGATAATTCATGGCATCACTGATTAATTAGTTCAAATCTAAGCTTCGTTTATAGAAAAATAAAACATTTAAAGCCATCAACCACTTTTGTTATATGTATGTATATACATTATATTTTTGTAGTATTGAAATGTAACTATCTAAAAAGATGCATCTTGCAAGAAAAAATACATAAGGAATTAACACAGATTTATGCCTTTAAGCAAAATTTCTAATTATTTCTATATAGGAGCCTAAAATAACTGAAATGTAATAAAAGCATAGAATTTAATGACATTAACAAAATTACTTATTATTTTAATATGAGATTCTAAAATAATTTAAATGTAAGAAAAACACAGATTAATGTCATTAAGTAGAATTGCAAATTAGTTTTATTCAAGTTTCTAAAAAAATTGAAATGCAACAAGCAACAAAAAAACAAACTATAAGCTGCAGTTCATAAATTTTTTAAAAAGTTATAATGAAAGTTTCATGGAGCGAGGAAAATAGTGACTATAATTTTTTAAATTGCTTGTATGCTCTACTAGAAGTATGTAAAAATAAGTAAATAAAAAATTATATAAAAAAAAAAAAAAAAAACAGTCACAACTTGCAAAAATTAAGAAAAATTAAATACAGTATGATAAATTAATAAAAAAGTTATAATCAAGGTCAGATTAATAGGAAAAGATAATTTTTATGATGCTAAAATTTTTTTAAAATTATTTCTATGCAATGCAGTAAAAGTTGTAATGATGTGCAAGAAAATAATACATAATTAGCCACAGGTCACAAAATTTTTAAAAAAATGGTAATTAAGCTAATTAACAGGCAGTAAATAGCCTTTTGATCATTAAGAACATTTGCTAAATAGTTTCATATGCCATAAAATTCTTAAAAAAATAATAAAATTTAACAAAATAATAAAGTACAATAAGATTAATCTCCCATAAATTAATAAAAACACACAATAAGGGTCTGATTAATAATAGGAGGAAACAACTCACAGTGTAACTATTAAGCAAATTTTAAAAATTGTTCTTTGCAAATTTGAGATGCTGGAAAAATTAATAATTCCAATAAATATACAATATGGGGAAAAAATGCAAGTATCTAAAAGAGTTTAAGTGTATTTTTGGTTAAAAAAAAAAATAAATAAACATTGATTTAACATATAAACATATTTTTTCAAGATTTTTGCTTAACAGAATAAAAAGATGGAATACATAAATAAATATCAAAAATTTCAAACATAGATTTAGTTGTCAGCAAAGAATAGTGTAAATAAAAGAAACAGCAAGAACTGCATGAATTAGATAACTCTAATAACTAAGGGTTGATAAGGGGGAAAAAAAGGTTTATTATGAGTAAGAAATTTCCAAATTAATTACATCAGATTCAAATAAAGATTAAAAGCATAAGATCAACAAGTAAAAATTAAGACTAATGAAATAGAAAAATATGCATAAAACTAAGATAAGAAAAAAACAACAACAATTACTATATTAAGCATGCAGTAAACTCCCGATAATCCGCAGGTGGATAATTTACAGATCATCCGCGCTTTATTATTTTCTTGCATTGATAAACAACATAACAATTAGAATTGAAAATAAATAAATTCTTAAATATGAAACTATTTTAAGAATTTTGAGAACAACATATTAACAAACATTCATGTTCCTAGCCCAGATGTTCACAATTAATCAAATACTAGGTGGCATTTAAACACTGCAGCTTCAAGTGCAATACCTGAAGTAAAAACTAGCATTGAAAGGGTGAAAAGGGTGAGGCATTCATAAAGAGCAAGACAACATAAGTTATGATTTAGCTGTGGAACTACAAATGCAGGATGAAGTTCTAATTTCAATGAATAAATTCAGCTCCTATCAAAGCAGTTTCTTCTCCTGTATTGTATTGTTACTATTCAAAGAAATGACATTGATAACAAGTAAAGAAATTTAGATTTTTCTGTCTTACCTTCATATGATAAATAGGAAAGAATTATCCTCACTCATTTATCTCTTATCAGTTATAAATTGATAACTAACAAATGAGAATGGTCCCTACTCAACACTTATACCACTGAAAGAATGAAGCAGGCTGGTTTTGAATAATTTATGAGTTATATGCATGATTTCAGAATTGTTGTAAGTAGTTTAATTTTTAGTTTTGTTCTGATAAGAGTTTCTAAAAATAGTGTTTGCACAGAAATTCTGCATAAGAACTAATTCATGTGTTTCGAACATTGTTTTGTGCATGCTTTTTTCAGTAGTGCATGAACTCCAGAGTTAAATGTCTGCTAGTGTTTGTTTTATTTTAGCCTCCAGTTTTTTCAACACCAAGAAACAAAAAAAGGTGACAGGCTTTTCATACAGAAATTTTTAAAAAAAGCACAAGAGGAAAATGTGAAGAATTCACCTATCCGCACTTTGAAGGTAACTCAATTCTGCAGATAATTGGTAGTTTACTGTATATAATTCTTTACAATATAATTATTTTGCATTATGAGCAAGGTGATTTATTATTACGTTAACATAGATATAGTGATTATTATGCTAACATATTTACAATTATTATAGTGTTAACATATTTACAATGATTAATATGGGTTCTATGATTACATTAATGAGTAGTATGAAATAAAAAAGTGCATTAATTTGTTCAAATGACAGACTATTTTAGTTTAATTGACTGATATAGTTTGTTTGCAACATTTTCAGGTATTAGTCAGAGAAAAAATAATGGAGTATTTTTTCTAATTGGATTATTGAAAATTTCTTCTTTTTATTTCAGTCAAGTAAATAATAATAACTAAAAGAAACCATAAATTCAAAGTAAAACCATTACTAATCTCAAATCATTTTTAAAATAATTTTTTGGAATATTGAAATTTTCTGAGAGATCAATCATAAAAATTCTGTTAACTTCCTTGATAATTACCTGATATTCACTTGTTCTTTGACCAAACAATTTTAAACTTTTTTAAAGAGGATTTTCAGTGTTATTCACTTATCACTTTGAAACCATTCATTACTCTCATATCCTGAGCTTTATTTTTGTGATTTAAAAGTCACATGTGTATGTCGTTGATATATATATATAACTTAATTGCAGGCTATCAGCCAAGTCACAAGAAGTTTTTTTCTTACAGAAAAGGTATGCATTTTGCATTAAAAATAGTAGATTAAGTAGAAGAATTTGCAAAACTAAAAGTTGATAAGAAATATAAATAAAATTCCATAACTAAATTTGTTCAAATTATATCAATAAAAAAAATTAAAATAGCAAAATATAATTTGTAAATTGAGATTCAAATAGCATAATATAATTTGTAAATTGAGATTCAATGTGAAAAAATAAAAATTAACAAACAAAACTAAACGTTTAACCCTTAACACTCCACTGGCAACATCACATTAATTTGAATTTTAAAATTTATATTTAGTAACCACTTTACTGCATGATTTTTTGTTAATATATGGAAAGATTGTATTTAATATTTTAATAATTTTTTTTTGTATTTTCATTTATTTAATTAATATGTTTAAAGTACTTGGGAGTGTGAAGGATTGATTCAAAATTAAGTAGCTAATAAACATATACATTGAATTATATATGCACTGCACATAAATTTTTATACTATAATCTAACCAATATGTATATTCTTTTTAAAAGTAATATCTCATTCACAAGACAGATTTCTGAAAAACATATATTTTTAGCACAAATATGGCACTAAACTAAACATACCATTAAAAAGCAAATAAATAATCATAGTTAATACACTCAGAAATAGTTTAGGACTCAAAATATAGGAGTCTGAAAATTTCAGAGACAGGTGTTTGCACACAGTAGGAAAGAGTCTGACACATTAAAAATTGTAATAATTATTAAGTAGCAAAGATTTACGGAAATTTTATGCAAGTAATTTTATAAACAATATAATTTACCATAATTATAAATTAAAACATCTACAGAATTTTCAACTAGAGTTTTTAAGTATAAAAGTAAGCATTTTAAGTATTACTCTGAATTCCATACCAGAAGAATTATATTGAATGATTAAATGTATATGAATTTTAAAATAAAACTGAAAATGCATATTAATCACATAAATGCTTACCCTTAACTGAGTTCATGACAGCATTATTTGTTTCCCCAGTCCTTCCTCTATCCCTCTTTAGTAGAGAAAACACTGGGGATTTTTGGAATATTAGTGATTCTTAAATAATCCATAAGTGATTCTGTTTTGACATACTTGAATGTCAAAACAGAATCACTATTACAGATTCAATATTTCAAGTATAAAGTAAGCATTATAATTCCGTAACAGAATAATTAGATTGAAAGATTAAATGTATAATGAATATTAAAATAAAACTGAAAATATGCATTACTCTCTTAAATGTTGACGGTGAGTTCATTATTTGTTTCACCAGTTCATTTTCTATATTTTTTTTACAAAGAAAACTCTGGAAATGTTTTGATTATGAGTGATCTTTAAACAATCCATTAGTGATTTTGTTCTGACATATTTCTTGAATGACAGTACCACGATTGCCAGGTGGAGTTGCAAAATACTTCATTTGCAATTCGGAATATTTTTCAGTAGCATGTATGATGTCACGATATTTCCAATCAGCCCAATTATTATTGAAAAGCTCTAAAAGTTTCAATCTTTGTTCTTTTGAGGGTACAACATCTAATGGGGGAATTCTAACCAAATCAGGACAACGTAAATTTTCGAAAATGACAACTGCGCGAAGGGCAAACCAGCCACCATATTTTGGGTGAATACAAACTCCAAAAACCTAAAGAAATTATTTTTAAGTTCAGAAATATGAAATATTGGTTAAAAAATATTGTTAGAAACAAATCTACAAATAAAGAATTATTTTAGAACTATAAAACACATCTACATGCAGACATGGTTGGGATTTTGACATTACAAGCAACTAAAACTGGTTAAAACTTAAAAACTATAAAAATTGGCAAAAGCTTAGAATGATAATCACAATGCACCTAAAATTTCACTTGGTCTATTTAAAACAATAAATTAATATGCACGAATATATGCTGATATATGGTGATGATAATATATCAGAGCTTTATTGCTAGTTAATATAATTAACAATTAATATAATTAATAATTATATTAAAGTAGCAGTTAAAGTTCTGAATAGAATAATGCAATTATTATTTCAATTTAAATATTAAGATTGAAATTTTAAAAAAAATGGTGGGAATTTTTTTTTAATAGTACTGTGCCATAATTGTGTTAACTTTCACTGTAAAGTATTAACTGTTTAAATGCCTAATTATAACACTAAATTAATTCAAAAAACAGACAAATGAAGTGTTTAAAGAAAAATAAGATTTTAAAAGAAAGTATAAAGTTTTACTAAAACTAAAATAGGTAATCAATCTGGAAAATCTGCATTATCAGCATTTTAATATGGAAACTGGTTTCTTATGTAGAAAAGCAACTGGTTTAAATGATGAGAAATTAATCAACCCACTGTCTTGCAAACTTTTATTAAACGCATGGGTTTGTTGTCTCATTCTTATTACACTTAAGAGATAAATAATGAAAATAATAAATTAACAAATATAAATAATAGCAATAATTTTCTATAACTACTTTCTGTATTTTTAACGTAAAATATAGAAAGTAGTTATAGAAAACAGCTATAGATAGCTATCTATACAGGAAGTAGTTATAGATAGTGTTAGATTCATTTCTTATAATAAGTTCCCAAATTTAAATTCACAACTTTGAAAATTACATATACAAGAATACCAGTTTAATTTTCTTATTAGAACACTAAATTTATATGCTTGCAATTATGTGAAACAGGATCTTTATTAGAGTAAAATTATTGCCTAAAATTAAATTAATGAAAAAGGATCACAGTAGTCAACAGCATGGAAAAGTTACCAACTTTGCAGAAACATGTTTCACTAAAAATATGTTTTTTTTTTATAAAATTAATAATAAGTTGTCTAGAAAGAAAATGTCAGATTCTGAGAATCTGACAGGTTCAAAAGATTTATTTCTATCTAATTTTTGTAATTTTGCTTATTTGTGTTTGAACATTTAAAATTTAATTGCCTCCATTTGAGGAAAATACATGAGAAATAAGTTATGAATTGTAAGTAATGAAATAAGTTATTAGATTTGCATAACATATCACACTTGTTCTCATTTACAAGAGGATATTGATTTGATTCATTTGTTTTATAAGTCAGCGTTCATAGCCAAATTATTCAACAAAAAATAAGCACTTTTCAAGCACTCAAAAAATATTTTTAAGCACTTTGAAAAATATCATAATTAGGCAGGGTTGGAAAGTTTTTCACAATTGATGGTTTTATATTGTTTTATCCGACATGTCAAAAAAAAAAAATTTGGCCTTGTTTTTGACAATTGTCAAAAATCACAAAATTTTGAATAATGTAAAACGAATTTCATACGCTACGAACTGACAATACGCCCAAATAGATTGGGATTGAATTAATTGTGAAAATGTTGAATAGAACAATGTGAACTGCGTCTTTTTGCATAATTCGGAGCGAAAATCAACATGGCAAAGGAAAAATCTGATTTTGAAAAAGGGAAAATTAAGCACTTTTTAAAAACACCCATTGAAAAAAGTACTTTTAAGGGCATTTAAAAAATGGAAATAAGCACCCTTAAGCACTTTTTAAAAATGCTACACACCCTGTAAATCATAAGATAGAACTCAGTAGTTATTGTATATATAAAAAAAAAAGAAATATGGAAAATATTTAGGAGCACAACATGTCTTAACATACATTTTTCAAAGACATGTTGCGTCACATAAATGTATTCAAAACTTGCTGCACTTATAATATCTGATAAGACACAATAACTTTATTATTCTACAATCAAAAAAGTAAAATAGTTCACAAAATAATGGTTAAAAAGTAATGACATAGCTATAAGTAATTCTTACTTTTTTAGAGTTTTCTTGTTGACCAATTACTTGAGGATGATAAAAGTATGCAGCACCCGAAGCATGAGCAACAGTTTGCATTACTATTTTTGGTCTTCTATTAGGATGAAGTTCAAAATCATACACAATTTTTGCTCCAAAATTTGGAAAAAACTAAAAGAAAATATGTATTTGGATTAAGTAAAAATTATTCAAATAGAGTTGTGAAAAATATTTAATTTCCAAGTTAAAATAATCTTAAAACAACTTTAAATAAATAAAAATCAAAATGTAACATCTGTTATTAAAGTTCTTGTAAGACTTTGAATTTTGATAAACTAACTAAATTCTACAGTATCAATTTAAAACAATAGGTTTTAAAAAAAGATGTTGCTTTAAACAATAAAGAAAGAATGTTGTAAGCTCTTTAGTCATTTATACTTCCAGATTAGTATTATCTTTATCTCTAAGTATGAATTACTGTGAATCTTATAAAATAATTAACATTGAAAAGAGAGGCAAAAAATAGTTTTACAAAAATTGAAGAAGTATAGTATCACTACAAAAACAGGATTAACAATGAAAGTAAAAATGCATTTAGTGTGAATAAAATATCAAATGCAGTAGGACTTTGATTATATGAAGTAATTGGGATTAAACCTACTACAATTAGTTGAAATATTCAGATTATAAAAGTAACTTCTTATTTTAAGATATTTTACCTAATAAAGTCTGCAAATTGTGCAGTTTTTAATAATAGAGCTATATAGTACATTTAAATTTTATACGAACATAAAAAAATGTCTTTTGTCAAATAGGTATAAGGAAATTTTAAAATTCACTTGTTCATTTTACTCATATGATGGAAAAGTAAAAAAAAATTCTAAATATAAACTAAAGAAATAAAGATTTATAAGGAACTTATCAGAATTAATAATACAAAATGACAAATACAGCATCACTTAAATTTTTTTATTTTCAATCCTAACTTATTGGAAATTCAGTCCTGAATCCAAAAATCTGATTGTTTTTTTCAATAAATGTCTATTGATTTAAATATTAAAAATTAAATTTCCCGAAAAGGTCTCCATAAGAATGCAATAAAAAACGATCCCTGATTAGTTATGATTAACATTCAAAATGAAATCTTCAAAATGAATTTGAAATATACTTCAAAATTAAGATTAACACAGTTAAAAAAATGAAGATGAAAATTATTTCATACTTATAACATGTCATTTAAATAACTCATTCTAGCACCTTTTTTACTGAACTTATCTTAATTATTCAGAACTAAAAAATTTCATCTACTATTAACAATTTTTAAATCTACTATTAACAATATTATAAAAATACATTATATTAAGCACACATTTTAATTAACATTAGGGCACAATCTATTATACATATCTTTGTTCTCACATTGTTATTTACTATATAAAATAATTGGAATTAATTACGAAACTTCAAATGAAGGGAAGAACGTAATGGCTATCACAAGACGACTGTAAATGAACAGAAGACAGGGCCAATTTTTCAACAAAAAATAAGCATCGTTTAAGCTCAAAAAACATTTTTAAGCATTTGGAAAAATATCACAATTAGATAGGGTTGGCAAGTTTTTGACAATTGATGGTTTTATTTACAGTGACGAAGACTATAGCTCATCACAAACTATGAAATTATCAAGAGAAATGAAATTTTCTATAGCTAATAGAAAGAAAAAAATTACAATGTTTAGTTGGTCCCCGTAATCAGCAAACATTCGAGAGATTTTTCGATTCTATTACAGAGGGAGGAAAATGAAGCCTGAAACTGAGAATCTCTTGCAAAATGCAGCAGGGTTGCACACAAGAGTAAAAAATCCTTACCACTTCATCCAGCTCAGTATACGCAAGAATTTCATCAAACATGTAAAACAAATGGTGTTTACGTGCACTACAGCGGTACGCCGAAATATATCGGTTTTGAATTAATTGTGAAAGAATTGAATAGGTCAATGTCTTTTTGCCTAATTTGTGGTGAAAATCAACACGGTAAAGAAAAATATCACATTTTGGAAAAGGGAAAATTAAGCACTTTTTAAAAACACCCATGGAAAAAAAGCATCTTTAAAAAACAAAAGTAAAAAATAAGCACCTTTAAGCACTTTTTAAAAATGCTATGCAACCTGGAAGATGGACATCGGTGACGTCAGTACACAAATAATCACGTGATTACTCGTTTCAGGTGAAAACGAAAGTAAGCGCTTTTTGCAGAAAAATAACTTAATAATTAGCACTCTTATAAAAGTATTAAAATGTTTTCTGGGAGTGCATTAAAGCTGAATGAATTTTTAAAAAAATTTACTGCAATTGTCCATTACAGGGGTGTTTGTGGGACCCCAAAAATTCCCCTGAAACTTTTACGGACTTACTACCGACATTTTGGAGTTTCGAGAAGGCGGGGGGGAGAAATGAAAAATTACAATTATGAAGTATTGAATTATAAAATAATTCTGAATAATAATGAATTATAAAATAATAAGTAATTAATTATAAAAGTTCAATGAATTACTTTTTTTGCAAAATTAATAACCATAAATTTTCAAACATATAAACTACTACATTTTATGTAAATATTTTAAATTACCTGAATTAATTCTTTAAAAAAAATTATCTAATTTCTGCTGCTTTTTTTAATTTTTTGATGTTTGTGGGCTTGTCTTTCTTTTGTGGTGAACTTCATAATTGCAGGAAGGTTGACTTTTATTTTCCTCATTTACAGTTAAAGAAATTTCCTCGAGAACTGCACATGCAGAGGTAGAAGCAGTTTGCTTTTCTGCTAATGTAGANCAGAAAAAAATTTACGTTATGAAACTCAATTAATTCTTATCTTTATTAAATGAAATGAATAAAAGGGAGATGGAAAGTTTGAAGTTATGAAGCTTTGTGATTCTCGACTGTCCTGAGGATCAACATGAAAATATGTACTTAGTGAATGGTCCCCTAGTTAATTCAAAGATCATGGTACTAATCTATAAATAGAATAGCGCAAGAAGGTCATTAGCTTGCCATTGACGAAGACGATGGCACTTCAATAACGATGAAATCAACAAGAGAAAAAAAATTTCTTATGCTATTGAAATTTGGCAATGTTTAGTTGGTCCCCGAAATTTTTTTGGCGCAGATTCGGCGCAAATTTAACATAAAATGCCGTTTCTGCGCAGTAATGCGCAAATATACCGGTTTGGCGCAAAATGCACTGAAGCACTTGATGTAGCACTTGAAGCCCTGTAGCTTTCAAAGCAAACAAAATTACCCAGATCAAAATAAATAATTAATTATTATTCCTACTTCCTTTTCAACGACGATCCCCGGAATTTCCGGGTATCGAAGTTCAAAATCCCCGGAATTCCGGGGTTTCCCCGGAGCACAAACACCCCTGCCATTATAGCAAATTTGAATTCAAACCTTTATTTACCTAAGCAAAAACAAAATCAGCTATCTGAGAAAAACATCTTGTAATAACAGCAATTTAATTAATTTTGTGTTTAGAATCTTATTTCCATTTTTTTGGAATAAAAACAAATCCTTTACATTGAGTATTTATTTAAAAAAATCAAAATAGTTCTAAGATTTTTAACCCATGAACATAGCATTTTCACATATTTTAAGTAAGTTTTTCCTTGAATAAACTCTAGTTTCTATTTATGCTTGATGAGAAAATATCTGATAACTTACAAGCAATTATGTACTTTTTTGTTTGAAGAATAAATTTTAAATAAAATGTATAGTTTTTTAATGTCTGAATGTTAAATATAATGCTGCAAAACTTGCACGCGTTGACCACTTGGGATGAATTGCTTTATCTGTCAACTTATAAGTAAATTTTTTTAATCATTTCTTAAATCATGTCATTTTTAAATACATTATTCATGTTATTTATAGACATATTTCTTACAGATTATACAGGTTTAAAATAACTTTAAAAGTTTATTTAGCAAATATCACATACTAGAAGGAATTGCAATTTGTTAAGTAAATTCAATACTAAACTGATTAGTTTGAAAACATAATGCATGTCATTTATTCATAGTAAATAATTTTGTAAAACATCTCTACAAAAGAACATACATAATGCAAAGAGAAAACTTCACTATACTCAATTAAACATTTAGGTAATTTCTTTTTACTCTTACAAACCTACTTTTTACTTAAGCCATAAACAGTTTACCCATTGATTAAATTTACATTTTAGTTTCGGTTAGCTGTCAATACTATTTTACCACTTCAGTAAAGTTCCAGTACGTAACAGCAAAGAAAATTTGCTAGTCAACTTATGAAGAGTTTAGAACAGTATTTAGTGACTCTCCTACACAAATTTAACCTTTTCCAGTGGTCAAGTAATATAGTACAGTGAACAGGTTGTAAAGGTTCCCCTCACTTATTATACATAGTATAATTTCAGTTCTGGATATTAAAAATAAACTTAGACAGGTGTCAACTTGACAAGCTACACTACGCTATTTAAAGCAACATGGCGACAAATGCAATAACTTTTTTTAATGTAGAGAGATAAATGTTTTACATTAACTCCCCAAGCAGTGAGTTCTTGGGCAAAATGGTTTTCAAATTTACTGCTACACACTACTTTCCCATTGAATAACATAATAAAAACAAGTTTGGATGAAGATGTAGTTGTAGTTTTATTTATGCCACACTAGAGCTGCACAATGGGCTATTGGCGACGGTCTGGGAAACATCCCTGAGGATGATCCGAAGATATGCCATCTCAATTTTGATCCTCTGCAGAGGGGATGGCACTCCCGCTTCGGTAGCCCGACGACCTGCATGCGAAGTCGAGCACTTTACGGTAGATCAGTTTAACGAGGACCGATACTGAACACCCTCAATCCCTTTGAAGACCGATTCAAGTGGCCACCCACCCGTACACTGACCGCAGCCAGTGATGCTTGGATAAAGAACGAACTAGGATTCGTAATGCTAATAAAAATACCTGGATTTTTTTTTATTAGATATCATACAAAATACCGTAATAATAAGCAAAGCAATAAGATGAGAAATTTTGAAGGCACTAGTGCCTTCAAAATTTCAAGAAGGCAAAAGATTAAAATATGAATAAATTACAATCACTAATCGAAACACTTTAAGACTGTTTCACACAAAAAATTTTCATTGACAGACTTATTTACAAATTTTTTTGGAAAATTAATTGTTGAACAAAATTTAACATACAATAAATAGGTTTGTTAATAAATTTAAAAAGAATATGTAAACAGCAATAAAAGACACTAATATATTGTAAGAAAATAAATCTTCAAAACTATTTAAATTCATAAATATAATTAATTAGTTACCTGACAAATTTTAGATAAATAAAATATCATGCATTGATCAATTGGATCTCTAAGTCCAGATAAATCTCCATCTCTTTGCTTGAGAAAAGGAATAAAAGCATTTTCAAACATTCTGGGTGCACTGATAATTAAGAATGATACAGTATCATCATCATAATTAAGTTTGAATATGGGCTGGACTAAAGAATTGTACCATCCAATCTAGAAGAAAAAAAAAAAAAGAATTAATATTTAATTAAGTTTTTTAGAATAGTCATATATCAATATTGAGTCTCAGTGGCTCAGGGAAAAGAACGCTGGCCTCTCAATGAGGTGATCAAGGTTCAAACCCATTCAGTGGTCATTGCGAACTCTGCACCTGTAGCTCATACCGACCACAGTGCTGACATAAAATATAATCAAATGTAGATGGGCCACTGGTAAGAATCTTCTCGACATTGGGCTAACTGCGGGAGGTTTTCCTTTCCATTTAACGTGATTACAGATTAGTTCAATTATAAACTCTTCTATGACAGCTTGTTGGTCCCGAAGTGAGATCTAAGAAAACCCTTTTCTTCTAGATGGGTTTCAAAAATAATTGGCTACTGAGTTAAACAATGATAGTCATAGTCATAAGCTCAGAATTGGGCCGGCTTTACAATGACAGTTATAAATAAAATAAAATTAAATAAATTAATATTTGAAAATATGAAGTGATAAAACAGAGCAAGTACCTTTACTTTTTATTTAATTGAGAATATAAAGTTCAATAATTTTTTTGTTTTAATAAATGAATCATATTATTTAATTTAAACAAAATTATTAATATTTGAAATAGTCATTCTAAATTAAAAACATTGCAGGAAAGATTGACAGTCTAATTACTATTTTGGGTCAATTACAATAATTAATTTTTGAATAGCATTCGAAAAATATAGATGTGGTCGTGATTAAATTAGCATCAAAATTACAAAGACAATTTCAAAACATGAAGCACAGTTTCATTTTCTTATGAAATTTATAAAAAGAAAGGAAATATGGTAGGTTTATTAAGTGTAAACATTATTTAATCAATAAAATACTTATGTATATCACAAATAACAGGAACTTTAAAACAAAACCCAATTTATATAGGTAGTATGTTAAACAAAATCAATAAAACACTAAAAACAGGTAATTTCTAATACACTATATATGAGCATGAATAAAAAGATTGCAGATAAAATAAAATGCTGAAAATACAAGGATTAGCATATCTTTTAATTAGTATAAAAAAATGTAACCGAGACGAATAAATTTATGATAATAGTTTATTTTAAGCTGGTATTCATTCTTATTTCTTTCCATGAACTTTAAATCCAAAAACAAAGCTGTATAAGAATGATTACATTTGTTGCAATTAAACTGATTACTTTAAAAGGTTGAAATTCAAATCCAAGTTTTCCATAATGATTTTCTAACTCCGAAAGAAGAGAAAGTATTTTATCCGGCAAAACTTCATGCTGCATGTTTACCCTCAATGATGTTTACGATTCATCCTACTTCACTAAGATCATCCTGAATTAATTTTCTTTCAGGAAATACGCACTTCAACAACGCAAAATCAATCACTCCATCTAGTAATTAGCCTGTACGATTTTCAGATATAAGAAAGTGAGTCCACATTAAAAACAAAAAGCAGCACGTTTTCTCACACAATCACAACAGATATTTTTTACTCGATGAGGAAGTGACGCATGTATTGCGGCGCTTCCGATTGGATGAGATGAAATGATGAATTAAAATTATTGACGTTTTAAAGAAACATTACAAACAATCTTCAGAGTTAAAAATTGTTTTAATTTATTTGTTTCCGATTTAATCAGCACACATCATACGAAACATGAAACAATATTGATTCAATTTAATCTGTTTTCCTTATTTTGATTTCAATGATGTTTTTGATTTGCTTTATGAAATTTTAGAATAATTAATAACGCCATCTATTGATTAAGCTTAAAAGGACTACTGTATCTTGAAATATTTGTTTGTTAAAAATAAATGGAAAATTTTATTAGATTAACAAATTAAACAACACTAATTTGACATTTTTCTTTAAAATTTAAACAAAGTATTAAGTAAAAAAAACTGAACACTTTTTAAAAATTTTATATATCTATAGTATCTACTATCAGACTATATTTCTTTTATACAATAAACATTTAGTTGACTTTCTTATTTTAGAAAGAAATATTATTAAAAATTTGATACATAAATACTTCATATAAAAAATATATGATTTTAATTTGAGTTTGATACAAACCTTCCTCAAAATAATTTGTTAAAGGAATTTAAAATGCCCTTACAAAAATTCATTATAATTATCTGATGGACAATCTAAGTAGGAAAAGTACAATTTTGTTTATAAACATTGCGAAATTTAAACTAAAAAATAATTTAAAGAAAGTGTTATAAAAATTGCAATTATTTCTATCAAGGAGTTCGCATGTAAGAGCATTTTTATTGTTACAAGTTTATAATAGATGGCAGCACTAAAATATTTGTATGATCTAGTTAAATTTAAACATTGTATTTAATTTACACATTTTACTAACTTATGATGTTGAAATATTTTTTTCGTTTTTAGAAAGTTATATACATATATGATATTTAAAAACTAATTTGCAAATTTCTCTTAACTTAATTCATTATATTTATTTAAAAAGAAAATAATAGTTAATTTTACATTTAAGGATTATAATTTTTTCTGTAATCTAAATTGTAATTTTTTATTATTTTTTTTTAAAAATTTTTTTTATTATTGAGATAAAAAAGAATGCATGGAAGCATTCGCTATTTTTCGTGTTTGCTATCACAGATTCTTGTTACTGCTGCGGATGCTAACTAGTAAACATAGATGGTAGCACTAAAGACTGTTATAAGAAATTTAGTAACAATTCTCGTTAAAGCAATTCTTTAAAAATTTTATTCTTTAATGCGATCAAATGTTCTTTCTCAGCCTATGTTGAACTACTAAATTTATTTTCAAAAGTATTTTGCTTTGCATTCAGTATTTTTACATATGAACTTTAGAAGCTGTAAAATTGAACGAAAAATGTTTAACAACTAATTAGCACTTTTTGTTAAAAAAAAAAAAAAAACTAAAATATATAAACCAATAAATACAAAAATAGAATATCGAAATAAAATACTAAAATAATAATAATAAAAATAATAATGCTACTATAAAGAGTAATACAAATAAATATGAATAATGGAAAAATTTAACATTTCTGCAATAAGAATTTTTTTCACGTAAGACACTTTTCACAAAAAAGACCCTTTCATAAGAATTATATTTCTAAAACAAAGTACACAGTACCATTTTAAAAAGAGATACGAATAAAAACAATTTAATACAAAAATATACATTTTAATTTTGCAAATAACTCTGATGGATTTTTTAACTGTCCACTGCACAAAAGAAATCTGTTCATAATAAAAATGGAAGAAAAACATTTATTTTTGAGCGTCACTTTCATAAAAATTTCATTTCAAAAGCTAAGTAGAGAGTACAATTTTAAGAAGTTACACGAAAGTAGAAAAATTATTACAAGCATTTTAAACTTTCGTGGTGAAAATAATTTGAATATATTTTTAACTACCCATTTCATTACTATACATAAGAATACTTTTCACAAAAAAAGAAGCTTATATTTGTATGATACTTTCAAGAAAGGAATAAAAAAAAAGTAATTTATAACAAAAACTTTAAATTTTAGTTGTTCAAATATTTGTGAAATTTTTTTAGGTGTCCATTGTAATTCTACACATTCGAACAATTTTCACAAAAAAGACGTCTATATTTGACTGATATTTTTATTGAAAATTTACATTCTAAATGCACGGACTCGGTACTAATGTAGCATAAAGAGAAGTGCAATTTATCGCACCAATTTTAAAGTTCAGTGTTGGAAAATAGTTCAGGAAAGTATTTTTAGAGTTCATTAAAAAGTTCACATCAGAACATTTTTCACAAAATTAGCGATTAAATTTTTAAACTTTTGTAAAAATTTACATTTCGGTAGCCAAGTTAACGGAACCATCATAAAGAGGGACATTAATAGAAATGATTCATTAAAACAATCGTAAGTTCCATGTAGCAAATATTTTAAATGTCCATTGTATCACTTTACTTTAGAACACACACACACACACACCAACATTTAACCCCGCTCCTATGCCCCTAAAAGGGCATTTATCGGTTAATGGTTAAGGTTGGAAGACGAGACAGATAGAAAAAAGAGAGGAAAAAATAGCAAATAGAAACAAAAAAGAGAAGAAAATAAAAAGAAATATGAAAAAAAAAGAAAAAAAGAAGCGGTTATTCTATTTGTTAGGGCATTTGATTAAAAAGTATCCAGAGCTAATTGGCCAAGTTTAGTTGTGGTTGTTGCTCAATATTGCATAATTTTGTCATTTTTTCAGGAAAATTATTTCAGGATTTCCTCGTATTCTTCTAGAAAATTAATGAGGTTGATTGCCTTCTGTCTCAATTTTGTATTCTTACAGATGGATCTCTTCCAGGCTATGAGGAATTCTAGCTTCGGTTGTTTAAAGTGGTAGGATGTGGTAAGCGGACATTCTATTGCATAATGCCACACTGTTCCTACTCCTCCACAGGCACATGTATTGTCAGTTGCCAGGCAGAATCGCTTTAGATACGCTTTAAAGGGGCCATGCTCTGTAAAGAAGAGGATTAGCTGCTTAACAAAGAAGTGCAAGGGATAACGTTTAACGTAAAAAAAAATCATAAAACTAGTTTCAAAATTACGCATGACTTTGCCTACGAAATAACCTTTTCTTTGTCAACGAAATGGCCTTGTCAATGAAATGATCCCGTCGACGAAATGATCTTGCCGATGAAATGACCTAGTTGGCGTAATATCGATGAAATGACCTTGTNAGTACCCGGATAATTCAGGTCTTGAATGTGAGTAAACAGTTAAATAAAAGGAAAGGATAAATTTAACATACCTCAAACATTGTGAAATAAATAGAATTATTGAGTGATAATGAAATTGAACTAACTAAAATGAACACTTAATTTGCAGATTTGGAAAATCAATAATCAGCAAAGATGGAAAATCAATAATCAGCAAAGGACGATAAAATACATAAAATACAATTGTTCTTTGATACGAAACACCAAAAGGGAATATAAGTTCAGTTTTGTTAATATATACCCGTAACTGATAATAAACACAGATAACTTGAAAAAAAAATTATAAAATAAGTAATGAAAGCAAATGTTAATAAAATGAGTAAAATTAGGTTTTAAAAGAAAATAATAAAGTTAGACTGTTATTATAAAAGATATAAGTTAATTGATCCTTACCGGACAGTACCCGGATGATTCAGGTTTTGAATATGAGTAAACAATTTGGTAAAACAAAAGGATAAATTTAACATACCTCAAACATTGTGAAATAAATAGAATTATTGAGTGATAATGAAACTGAACTAATTAAAATGAACACTTAAATTGCAGATTTGGAAAATCAATAATCAGCAAAATGGAAAATTAATAATCAGCAAAGGATGATAAAATACAATTGTTCTTTGATAGGAATCACTAAAAGGGAATATAAGTTCAGTTTTGTTAATATATACCCGTAAGTGACGATAAACACTGTTAACTTGGAAAAAAAATTTAAAAAAAAAAAAAAAAAAAACANTAAAGTAAAAAAAAAAAAAAAAAAACAATGAAAGCAATTATTAATAAAAAAAAAAAAGTAAATTTAGGTTTTAAAAAGAAAATAGAGTCAGACTGGTACCATAAAAAACATAAGCTAATTGACCCTTACCGGACAGTACCCGGATAATTCAGGTCTTGAATATGAGTAAACAATTAAAAAAGAAAGAAGGATAAATTTAACAAACCTCGAGCATTGTGAAAAAAAATAGAATTATTGAGTGATAATGAAATTGAACTAATTAAAATAAACACTTAATTTGCAAAATTAGAAGACTAAAACAAAAAAAAAGTTAAATTAAATTGAAATCCAAAACTTAGCTTAGGAGGGAAAGCTGCGATTGTTCTTGAAAAAGAAAATTGAATCAGTTTTGTTTACATTCAACTATGAGTGAGGAAAACCACAGATGTTTGAAAGAAGCCCCCGATTTCCTTCGGTGGGTGGGAAGTTGTTGACCTCTTCTGCTCCCCGAAGAGATAGACCCCGACAAGATGGGTATCGGATGACTCGCTTCCGTTCACATTGGGGTAGATATCCGTTGATTTCCTTGGTTTGTATTGAAGAGTTGAAACTTTTAGGAATTAGCCAGATATATTGAATTAATTATTTGCTCTTGTTTTCTTGAAATAGATCGGAATGCTTGGTAGAATTCTTATGGCGATGATTTGATGAAACTTTGGATGCTGATTGAATTCTAGAGGTGTTGTTGAGGTAAATCGAAATCTAGAGATCTGATTCACCGATGCCTAGCGGAACAGCTACGTTGGCCTCACGGCAGCGAGATTTGCCAATGTTCGGAATTCAAAGCTTTGATGAAAATCGAGAGAAAAAAATAACAAAAGCAATACTTTGAATACTCTAGTAAAAGATAGTTAAATTAAAGATTTTAGTTAAAGGAAAGGTTGAAAATATTTTGTCGTCAGTTGTTACAGATATCGCGAAATTATTCGTAAACGAGGAGCGCGGAAGAAACACGTCTTCTCCCTTAGGCGGGCGTAGGTTATTCCTTTACTTTAGAACATTATTCACAAAAGAACAAGTACGCTTAAATTTACATTCAGAAGTAAACTATAAGGTACCATTATAAAGAGTAAAATTAAAAACAATTTATCAAAAGAAAAAAGAAGAAAAAGTCTGAAAAATCTACAATGTAGTTAATTGTCATAATTTTATTAATTATTTATAGTACTACTATACATTAGAAACTTTCGACTAAAAAAATAAGCTTATCATTCATTGACGGGCATTTTCATATACCGAACCATAATAAAAAGTGACATGAAACTGAATGATTTATCACAAAAGTTAAAAATTCTGCGTTTGGAATATTTCCAATAAAATATTTAATTGCCCATTGTGTCACTACTTTTCTGTGAGCACTTTTCTAATTAGAAAAAAGAAGACACGAAATTAAACTGATACTTTCATAAAAATGTATATTTCAGGAGCAATCTGCACTGCACCATTATGAAAAGTGACATTAATAAAAAGGATTGATTACAAAAATTTAAAAGTTCTCCCGGTCAAACATTTTTAAAAACTTTTTTTAGTGTCTATTATAACATTACATATTAAAAAAAGGCTCTTATACTTTTATGAAAATGTCATAAAAACTACATTTTAGAAGCGAGTTATACGAACCCATTATAAATATTGACTTAAATATAACGATTTTTAGCAAATATTTAAAGTCCCAGGTTTAAAAAAAATCAATACATTTTTATATTGTCCACTGTCCGTGGTTTACATAATTTTTATAAAGTTTTCTAAGTATATTTTGTCTCTCTACTTTTTAGAAACACAAATCTGGACACATTTTATAAATAATATTTTTAACTTCATTGTTTAAAGAGTATTGAAAAAATATTATAAATTTTATAAATTCTGCAAAATAACTCAAGTTAAATAGCTATGTGAATGATATTATTAATAAGTTGGTAAAGAATAACAGAGAGTGACGAAAAATAAGTGAATAAAATCAGATTTAAAGAACTTTTCCAATGTACTGTCTCTTTCGTAAATGGATCTATCTAAAAATGTTAGAGTTAGGACTGGGTAGAGTTCCTGATACCTAACTTCGTCAGTTATACGATTTATGAATAACATTTTCGAATTGGTCGAGATCCAAAATTAATCAAAATAAAACGAAATTTTTTTTTTCTCGTAGCTTTAGCATGCTGTGATGGGCAAGGTATCTGTAACTGGCTGTATCTCAAAATGATAGGTATGTATACTTTTTCTTACCTTTAAAAATTATCTTTTCTGTTCAAAGTAACAATTATATCCAAAAATACCATAGAAAACATTTATTTTGTGAAATAATTAGATTTAAAAAAATTATCATAGCTCTACTTTTCAACATAGCTCTACTTTTCAACATAGCTCTACTTGCTCAACATAGCTTATCATAGCTCTACTTGTCTACTTCGGACAATTTTAAAGCTATTGTTGTAATTAAAGTTAGATGTCAGGAACTCTAGGACTTGGGATGGGTGGGTGTCGGGGATGGATATTCATGGCCCCTCAGTCTGGCCGTTGAAAATTTGTTTGCAAGTGGCTGCAGCAGATTTTTTGACTTTGGGTGCACTATGCTTCGAAGCAGTAATTTGTAATCTGAAGTTCAGATGCTTAAATTACTTAAGACTCATGGAGTAATGCATTACAATAAAAAAAATGTGTAAAAAATTTCGCCTTATGTTCCAAGGTACACATACGTGAACATGCATGTTCTTGACTGTATTATTTTTCAATATTAAGTAAATATAAATTTAAGAGTATCATACAGATCACAAGGTCAAAAGGAAAAAAATATTTTTAGAAGAACTAAATTATATAATATTTAAAATTACATACATTTTCAAGCACGTTGATTTAGTGTCCTTTTTCGGAAATCACTTCTGTTCATGCGGAATTCTACCCAAATAACTTACATGTTCTGCATCGATTGGAATTCCTATAAAGTTTAAACGTCCACGGATGTTTCAGTGAGGGTGAAATTGAATTTTATAGCGTGTTTTTCGAAGCGAAAGTCCATGATGTGGACTAAGGTAATGAAGAGTTTAGGGTTCTATGTTTTGTATTAATCTTTACTTTATAAGAAATAAAGTCATTTTCCCCTATAAACATGTTCTTTTTTTTTAAAAAAAATTGACATTTTATGCCTATCTTATTTTAAAAAATTACTATTTATAGTTTCTTTCTTTAACTATGGTTACTAATTGTACAACTAAATTTGACATTTTATGCCTATCTTATTTTGAAAAAAATACTATTTATAGTTTTTTCTTTAACTATGGTTACTAATTGTACAACTAAATTTGACATTTTATGCCTATCTTATTTTGAAAAATTACTATTTATAGTTTATTTCTTTAACTATGGTTACTAATTGTACAACTATATTTGACATTTTATGCCTATCTTATTTTGAAAAAATACTATTTATAGTTTCTTTCTTTAACTATGGTTACTAATTGTACAACTATATTTGACATTTTATGCCTATCTTATTTTGAAAAATTACTATTTATAGTTTCTTTCTTCAACTATAATTACTAATTGTACATAAATTTTTCTTTCATTAAAAAAAGATTTATTTCGGCTGGGGTAAGACACAAATACTCTTGATTCTTTGATCTGTTCATTTGACAAATACGTTTTAATTATAAAAATTTCAGCTGAAAGTATTTTCTATTTGCGTTTCGACAATCGTCCGTTCGGATTTCATAGCGTAAAACGTCCCAGTTTTGAAGAAAAATCATGATTTTTTTCACAACGGGAATTAAACTTTTTGTGCTGAAACTTTCAAAATAGTAGTTTTATAGTAAATGGTATCTTTGTTGAGGATACCGTCAAAGAAAATAGAATTTGTGCTTCTCTTGATCACGCAAAGCTATAGATTCATGTCCAACTGAAAAAACTCCTGGTTTTATACATAAATGCAATTTAACAGAAAAAAAGACTTAGAATATTTCAAATATGAAACAAAATATATTCTAACAATTGAAAACAATAGCTTTAGAAGAGACATAATTACATATTGAACTCACTTAAAATAAATATTCAACCAACTAGAAACTACGGAATTATATCGGCGGAGAAATAAATCATAACTTTTCAAATCGAATTTCCAAGAATGCTGGCGTCGACAAACATCGAGACTACGCTGTTTTTCATTCATCTCCAAATAGCATGGCAGTTCTTTTCAACCAGTTTATGTGATTTCTGATAAATAGCAATAGTAGTAAAAACAATAGTGGAGCCTGGTTTTATCAAACTCTTCCTTACATGACAATATAAATAAGACACGTATCAATAAATGAATTGGTTTAGTGTTACACCATAGTATCTAAAATTAAAATGCAGGTGCCAGGATAGCCTGGTTAGTGGGGCATTGGGCCCATGTTCAAGAGATCATGAGTTCGAATCTGTCTGGTCACAAAGTCCTCCAAGGTCTCATAACAAATCAATACCTCTGGGAATACTGATTTAGAGATTAGTCGTTCTCTGATTCAGGCCAAAATTACGATTTGTGGATGGATGTATGAATGGGTTAAGGGGCTTTTAAAACGGGCAGTGACGTGTGAGTGTGGCTGAAAATATATTTATATAATATATTTATATAATATATAATATTCGCCATGGCGCCACTTAAAACAAAAAACGCACCTTTTGCCTTAAATTCTCTTGGTTTCATCAAACAGTTTTGCTGTTTAATTGGCAAGTGGCATTAAAATCAATAACAATAAAATGCAGGTAAAATTTACGTTCACTTTTATAATAATGATAAGAAGACTGAGTCTTTTCTTATAATTCCACAACCATTTGCGCTAAGGTCTTTAAATTTGGGTAGCGAAGGATTGGGGTAATTTTAGTTCCCAATTCTAAAAAAAAATATCAAAAGTTTTAGTTATTTTTAATTAGTTTTTTTATGTACAAAATGTGAAAATTATTTTCATTAATTTTTGTGGAATACATGAACATCGAATTTCATCGTAATCAAACGAAGTCTCTTAGAATTTAAATTTCCCATCGTTTTCTTTAAAACAAAGAATATATACTTTTTTGAGATCTTTTCTCACTGACATCCATAAAAATCTGTTATAGATATAAAGTTATAATTTGGATAAAAAAAAAACATTGAGTGATTCTTCCGTTCTTAACATTAAAAACGGATGGAGTGAAAAAGGTAACTATATGGTGGAAAAAGTAACTTTAATTAACTATATAATTTTTAATTTAACCGATATTGATTGATCGATATCGATATTGAGCGATATCGATTTCCATCATTCACAGCATCACTGACTTTAGTGATGGCATTGCAACTTCATTTGTCTTGAAACTTTTGTTGTTGAAAGTAAGAAAAAAAGTAATAATATTTTTGTTTTACAATAATTGGTATCAAAAATTACTTCAATATTTTTTTATACATGATTATTTTCTTCTGATTTTAAATCATTTTATAGTAAAATAGGTCTAAACACTTCTAACGCGAAAAACTATTGAGAATAAAAATGCTTAAGTGCTGCAAAACATGTAAGTTAATTAATATACATTTCTGATTAAAAGACACGTAGAATGATTTAACATTGAATCAAATCAGCAATAAAAGCAATGAATTCATTATAAAACTTTATAGCCTTCTGCTAAATATGAACTTCCTATAAAATATCACTGAAAACCGGTTTAAAATAGCTTTTGTTTAATACTCAAAATTATATTTTGAGCTTGAGTAGAATCGTAAATAATTTGTTAACTTTCGAAATATTAAACAATACCAATAAAAAAGGTACCAAAAAAAAATTCTAATCCAAAAAAATAATGTAAAACTCAATTTTGCATATTACTTTTTATTTTCCTTATTTCTAAAAGAACATTTTCAAGAACTAATAATATTATTCCATTTACTAAATAACTCAGGAAAAATCGAAACTTGGATGGAAATCGCAAACGCAGTTTTTTTTAAAACTAGTTTTGCTTTTATAAATGAAATGGAAGTTCTTTGACAGTAAAATGTTTAAGGGAGAGTAAAAAAAATAACTGAATAAATAAATACCTTCACACTGTTTCGTTAAATATATATTTACTTTAGAAAACGTTTTTAAGCAGATATTTTAAGATTCTAGGAAATAATGTTTTGATTTCATTTTATTTATTTTTATTTCAGTTGGCAACACTCCCACTTGAATAATTGAAAGTAATGTAAAGGATTTTGGCGCATATTTTTCTTTTTAGAGCTCTGATAGGATGAAATTTATTCCATTATCTTCGAAGGATATTCAAGCACGAATTTGACGTAGCTTTGATACGCAGAATGTAAACGTATTTGGAAATGTCTAAGTAAAGTTAATAAGAAAAGCTTTAAAATACGTTATTTTTTAATAAGAGTTCTAAAAAGGAGAAAATAGTTTTGAAATCAAAACTCTTGAAATAAAAATAGGAAACATAAAAGCACTCAGCGTAAAAGATAAACAACATTCTAACATACGAATGCACTGATTTTTAACAAAAAAAGAAGAAAAAAGAAGTTTTGTGCAACTTTCTTTTACCTATAGGATTTTTTTCAAAATATACTCAAATTTTTAGTTGGAGTATAACAAAATAGATAAAAAGAACGATTTTTTAAGATCAATTTGATCTTTTTTCGATCCATAGAAACATTTCAGAATAAAATCTATATTTATATTGGCAAAATTTATTTGGAATTCCTTTAATTATTATGTATATAGTAAGCTAAATAAAGTGTCTCTTAAGATAAAGACTGACATTTGAGTAGAACTTTCAGAAATGTTTGTTGCAAGAACAAATTTGCTCAAACATCGTAAAATTTTCAACCTCTGAATATACTATTAAAGATGTTGAGGTTATTTTGTTATCCATGCCCATTTTTAAAGTCAATAATTTGCAGCAGGACTCGGATTTAACGAATTCGTCGAGACTAAAAATTCTATTCCATAAATTAGGCTTATTTGGAATATCGAGGTCCAAAATAGAAAATTTCTGCCATTACTTTTTGGAATTACACAATACTCAGCACTTTATTTTCTATATATATATATATATATTTAAGCAGCTAAAAATACATCAGATTTTGAATGCGGACTTCATTGCAATTGCGTGTCTGGAAATTTTAATTTTTGAAAGCATTTTTTTCAATTGCATTTTTAGAAACTTGGTTCTACGTTTTTCTAAGACAGAGCATTGTTTCTTTTCTCAGGTTTTCTACCCAAATATTATCATAATTTTTCTGTCTTCAATTTTTACAGAATGAATCACGCTAAAACACGCGTATGCAACTAGCGTCTAGAGAGCCTATATGACATTTGCACTGAAAAAAGATTTTAGAGTTTACATATTGGAGGATAAGGACACGGATCAATTAAAAAAAATTTCGGTACCTTTTTCCTTTTTTATTTCCTTCAGAAAAGCTAAAAGAAGTGTTTTTTTTTCAGCTGTTGAAATAATTCCCTAATTTGGGACTTACTATTCATTTAAAAAAAAGGCTTTCTTTTGGTCCCTATTTTATTCGAAGAAAATGAAGAAAAATCAAATCTCGAAATTCAGTAAATTGAAGTATGCTAAATCAGGGTCAGATTGTATACTTAATAAGGATCACAAATTACGATTTAAGAAAGGAAAAAACTATTGGAAAAAGCAGATGAATCACTACTGCAGAAAGTTAACGAAAAAGATCAAAATAAGAATGCTTCCCTGATGTAACTTGCAATTGCTTCTAACAACCGTCATACGATTTCAGTCTGTTTCAACCACAAAGGAAGCAGTTTTTTTTTAATGTTTTTATTCCTGATTTCCTCACCAATGATTTCTTTATATTGTATAACGTTTTTAATTTTACCTCGGGGTGTTAAAAATAAAAGTCAAACTCACATGCAGAAAAGTAAAAGATAAAGTATACAGATTAAGGATCTTAATCTGTATATTTTATAACTTGCAATATGGATCCCTAAACTGTACAATTTTTATTTATTCAATTTCAAAAGTATGTAATAAGCGGAATAGACTCCAGTGCTCTTTGTCACTAAAAAATATCTTGCGTCTTTTAAGAGAATTTATTTCTAAAGAAATGGAATTAATCTAAAGGATACAATCTTTTACTTTTAAAAAATTAACTTAGAACTTGAAACTCCCTGTCCTGTAATCAAAGGAAAATCTAATCTGTATATTTTACCAAAACATTACTTAATTGAAAAATGCAAACTTGAAAATTCATTTTAGTTTTCATGAATTTAATTAAATCTGTCTACTGGAAATGAAAGAAAGCGTTTCTTGGCATCAAACTGAGAAGTCACCATGCCGCTTCCCTATAGGTGGTTGCCTGTCTACGTGACCTCGTGGAATTAATTACGAGATCTTTTATGAAGACCGGTGCATGTCGGAAGTCCATCACCATGGTGACGCCACAGACGAATTGGAATTCCAGGTATGACAGCATTTTGCATTAACGCCTAGATGAGATAGAAATTTTCTTCATCCAAAGCTCCATGTGGTATTTAAACTTGGAAGAATAGAAGAGATCTTTATTTAGTTTTTGATGCTTCTGTGGTGTTTGAATTGTATCAGGAAATGAGTTTTATTTTTGATCAGAAGTCTTCAATAAAACCTTGAGTAGCAAGGTTAAAAGCGTTCGAAGAATTTGTTCATGAAAGGTTTTGATTTCTAGCTTCTGATTTTATATTTATGTTTAGAGTGAAACATGTTTCAACTGTTGTCCTTCATGACTATTTCTTCATAAGTCTTGTATTCTAAGTAAATTTTGAGATGAAGCGTTTCTTACCTTTTTGGATAAATGGAATGATCTATTAAAAGAACTCTTAAGCTTCTTGGGATTAATATATCACGGAGCTTATAATTATTGACTTTTTTTCGTTGTTTAAATTTGTTTCATTTAACCCCACTCTTTCTTTCATTATCTCTTACGACCAATTTTCATACCAAAATTTCATAGCATTACCAATTTTAATGAGATTAGTGCACAGGTGCATATAACCTATCAAACTAAATTCTACAACGTTTCAATTGAGGGGAGCGTGTAGCAAATGGTGACTGATGGAAGTTAAATCTGTCGAGTCTCAAAGTCCTCCATGTCCCCATAACAAATCAATACCTCTGAGGGTACGGAACCAGGAGTTTCCTAGTCTTCTGGATTGATTCAAAATTACAAGGCTACGGAGTTGAACATTATGTTGTTGAACATTTTAGTCGTAACAGTTGAACATTTTAGTCGTAAACCTAAAATTGGATCGGCTGTTCAACAACGGATATAAAATAAAATAAAAATCAAGAGGACATTGTTTAGAATAAAACATAATACATTGTATACGAAAGTTCAGCAAAGATTCTCACTAGCTGCTCACATACGAGATAAGGTAACGCAGGACCACACCCAACACTATATCAGGTTTGTGAGTTAAAATGAAATGTTTTCATCAACTTTAGCATTCACCTGATGCTGCTCTTTCATATTTTTTATTTTACAACAGTTATATTTTAGATAAATATTAATTTTTTCTGCAAATTGATTTGATGATTATTTTTTTATTACTAAGAACTCCAATGTAAAGATATAGATTTTACTAAAATGAAATTCAGGTGAAAATTTGCAATCATAATAATATATAACGCCCTTCTACTCACAGGCTTTGTGCAAAGGAATATAATAGTAATTTTATGATGGTATTTTTTTTCTTTGAGAATATCGAAAACTTTTGCCATTTTACTAAGATTTTATTAACTCGCTTTCGCGTTTTTAACGATTGAATCTTTCATTGGGAATTTTAACCTTTTCGGACCAGTTGGGATCATCAAATTTAAAACGAATAACCGTGCCCAATGACAATGTAAGTTTTCAACACTTTCCCCGAGCGATGCAAGCAGAACCAAAACTCATTTTACCGCCAAATAGAAAATTTATCGGCTATAAAATTTCCAACCGTTTTAAGACAGTTGTAACTGAAGCTTAATTCTGAATATCACAAGTTAATTTGCTTTTAGGTCTTTAAAATCAAAATTTATCGTACCGCCAGTAGGAATTTATTATTAATCGAAATTCCTATCACTTTTTGACCAGCTAAAATAATAATGCTTTAACTGTAATTCTGAGCTTGATAAAGATTTAAGTTTTGTTGTTTTCTTGATCGCTACAAATAGAATTTATCGTTAAATGGAGCTAATTGTGAATCTAAATACGGACAAGCTAGATTACTTCACTTTGAAATAAGCCTGATACTAATACAAGCAACAGTTGTTTCCTAAATGATACAATCAAAATATTTCGCTATTTTATCCATTTATTTTCCAAATCGAAATTTTGACGATTTTCAATGAAGACTAGAGAGATAATTAAAAAGATAAAAATAATAAAATAAAATAATTTTTTTAAAATTTACATTTTTCAGGTAAACTAAAACGTAGAAAAAATAATTATGTTTTTGTCAAACCAAAAACGAAAAATTTAGAGCATATCACATTGCTATAAGCTTCAATCGTCATCGAAATACTCCCTACCCTTATTACCCATGGGTAAAGGGGGTATTGTTTAGGGTTTGATGGCGTGCGCACTTTATTTGGTCGTCATCACACTTTTCAACTGTGTTCCAGAGTAATAGTAAACAGTGCGCATGCGTCGTCATTGCAAGTGTTGATATGGCGACCGTGCTGTTTCATAATTTTTTAGAATTCTTTTTTTTTTTTTTTTTTTCATTTTCACCAGCAGTCATTCTTAATGTATTTAGATAATAATAATTTGAAGTATTTTGATAATCTTTTTATTATTAAATTATAATTACTGTCTTGACGGTGATTTTTATATAAATATGAATACTGATGAAGGAAAAGTATTTCGTGACGTCTTGAAACACGTATATTGCCAGGATTTGAAAACCAATCCGACGACAAACATCAATTGAGACTGCTTTTGCAACCCTTTTTTATAATTAACCCGCTTTAAACAATCTGTAAGTGTAGAAATTTTTTTTTTTTATTTTTTTTTATTTTTTATTTTTTTTTTTTTGAGACTACAAACGTACTAACTACGTTTGTAGTCTTAGGTTCTAACAAATATAAAATTATTTTTCTTTTTTTGGTAAACTTGGCTTTTTAAGAATTTTATTTCACTTCATTACCTATCTTGATTATAATTCTCATTTTATTATTCTACTAGCTAGTCTTTAATTCATTCATAGCATTTAATGGAATATTTTTTTCCAGCTTATTTTGCTTTTAATGCGTACTTGTTAGGAAAAGTTACAATAATTCGTGGATTCACATTGGAAAATGGAATTTTCAACTTTAAAATTCTCTATGACAAGGTCAACTGCATTTTTTAAGCACTTGATGCGAAAATAGAAGGTTGAACTTGTGGATAATTTTCAGGTTCGGTTCTTCGTACGCCTGCAGCAGTTTTCAGACACAGCAATGTAAGAACGTGCGAATCTGTTGTTTATGCTTATTCGATATTATTCCATAATAATATGTTTTAAAGGAATCCGAAAAATCGTCTGGGAATTGTTTTTACAAAAGTTGTTGTCAGTTTCGTAGTGCTCAACTGATTGTTTCCTGAATAGGCATTTACTGGAATAGAAAAAAAAACTACTCATGCGTAAAATACAAATAGAGCAAAAAACAGAAAACTTCCAAATACGGAAGATAATTAATATTTTATCTATGAGATTATAAAATGGAACTTTAAATAAAAATAAGATTATAAATGGTAAGAAATTCCGTTTCAGATTCAATAATTTCTTTATTCATTTATTTTAGAAGCATTTTTCTTTAGCTTTACAAGTTTGTTAAATCTTTCGTTTTAGTTTACTTTACATTTAAATTAAATATTTTAACAATGCGTTAATCATCGTAAATGTGGTAATTTTAAATGCTTGCATAAATTAAAAGGGATAATACAAGTCATAACACAATCATTCATCGTATTGAATTTTAGTTTTTTCCTGAACAAGTTAAAAATAAATCACATAAACCACATGGCTTCAAAAATAACAACTAGACATTCATATTATACTAATGAAAGGCATTCTTCAAAATTAAGTTATGTTATTTAAGAGGTTGGAGAAATCTAATGATAAGCCACATTTTTCAACTATTAATAGAATATTTATTTTTACTAGAATATTTAGTGAAAAGCACACGATTTTTATGTAAGTAATAACATGTTTCTGTGTATTGTGATGTGATCTGGTGGATATCCCAGGCAGTTATAAAGTACTTATCTGGAAACAATACTAAGAATGGAAAATTTTAGCTCATCACTATCATACTATCGTATTCTTTAATTACCGAGCAAAATTTTTAAAGGGGTTTAGAAATTTTTTTCTTTAAATCTATTTACAAAAATTTTAATAATAGAAAATAGTAATTATTGAAATCATACACTCTTCTTATATATCACATTTCTTTCTGGTTAAAAAAAAGTGAGTGGAATTACGCTTTATAATTAGGGTGGAAATTAATTGCATGAGTTATGAACAGCTACAACATTTTTATATATGATAATATATGGTAATATATGATAATTACATTTAAAAATTGGATAGTTTCTAAAATAATTTTAATGCTTTCTCACGCGAATATAATGGATACTTCTACTAAATGTAACAAGATAAATGGTCTAAGAATAGTTTCTCGTTGTTGGTAGTAAATTTTTATTTTGATTTATTATTGTTAACTATTAATTAAGCAATGAAATCAGACATCAGACAACTCAGAAACTGTTTGACCGATTGCGTTTAATTTATTATTTTAAATTACAGTCAGACTTTTGAACCTTAAGATCGTTTCTCAGAAATTAAAAATCCGATAAGTTGTTGATGTTGTTGTTTGTTTAAGTCGAACTAGAGCAGCACAATGGGCTATTTTATTTCATTTTATAACCGTCGTTGAGCAGCCAACCATTTTCTTTGGGTTTAAAACTACTAACGTTCAACTCCGTTGCCTTGTAATTTTGAATCCAATCCAGAAGACAAGAGAACTCTTGTATCAAGTATTGGGAGAAATTTGCCTTCGTGGAGGACTTTTTGATGGTACTAACCGTTTGCGTTACATGAAGTTTGCACGTTTGCGTTCCATGGAGAGGAAAACCACGAAAGCCACACATGGTTAGCCTGACGGCGTGGGTACTCTAACCCATGATCCGTCTACCACTAAGGATTTTTTACATGAGCACTATTATCGGTGCAAGATTGATGTGGAATTCATATCGACCAGCCTTCGCTGGGATTCGAACCCGATTCACCTCATTGGAAGGCGAACGCTCTATCCCCTGAGCCATCAGGACTCATAATGGGCAATTGGTGACGGCGAGGGAAACATCCCTGAGGATGATCCAAAGACATGCCATCACAATTTTGCTCCTCTGTAGAGGGGATGACTTCCCGGCTCGGTAGCCCAATGACCTGAGAGCGAAATCGAGAACTTAAACACAGTTTAACGAGGGCCAATGCCGCACACTCTCTGTCCTTTTGCTGACTGATCAAAACGGTCACCGTCCCGCACACTGACCACAGTCAGTGATGCTTGAGTTTAACAATCAATTGTTTTCAGGAATTGATCATTGTTACTAAAGTTCTTCAGAGTAAAATATAATCTTCCCATTATGTAACTTAAGTCTATAAATAAATATTTAAAGTTAAATAAAACCAAAAAACTGCAATTTAAAACATCATACTTCATATCATAGCCTTCAAACCGAAAGATCAGATAAACAATGCTTGAATAGATTAATTGATGATTTATTGATACAATAAGAGTATATTTGAAAACATTTTAAACAGCATTGTGTATATTGTGATTAATGGTAACGATAAATTATTTAGCAAAAAGTGCATGAAAGATTAACTTAAATCTTCCATTTAAGAATTTGACATTTGACAACACAAAGAACTGTTTTAAACAGGCTGATGTCAGATAACAAAAGATACATTCTTAACTCGGAAGTAAGCAATTGCAAAATTTGGGTGTGTTCATTTAAATTCCTTAAACCGGCGACAAGTTTTTGTGTGAACCGGTTACTTGAAAATATGTTGTTTGTCCTTTAACAGTCGCCAGAGTTAAAGAAATAGGATTGTTTTCTTCTTAAAATCATTATTTCAAAATACATTTTTATTTATTCATTAATCTGAAGGGAAAAAAATCAGCTTTTTCTCTTTTTAAAGAAAGAAAGTATTTTTTATTTGTTTACCAATACACTTTAAAAAGTTTTGTCACGTTTTAAATCGGAATCAACTGATTTTTTATTCAACATGTTTGTAAACATCTATTTCCAAAAGATTTTTTTCTTATTTATGTTGCATAAAAACGTGTATGGATTCGAAGATTTTGTGAAAAATCCGAATTGTTCTATGTATTTATTTATCTTATATTATACATACAAGTAATCAAGCTCTTGCAGATCTGTTCCGTTGATTCGGTTATAAAATTTGCAGAAAGTATTATAAAAACTGCAATCTGGGGAAGTAAAGTCTCAAATTTATGGTTCAATTTTAAAAATCGGTATAATCGGTACAGTGGTGAAATATAATATCAGTATTTAAGCCATAATACTGCACTAGTTTGTTTAAACCTTAAGTTGTTAAATTAAAAGATATTTCTGATCATTTTTACATTTGATATTTAATAATCACATTTAATAAGGATTAAATTATACTAAAATGCATGACTTAGTACATTAATTAATTAATTTAATTAATAAGATTCTAGCAAGTTTAACGATGGATCGACATACTCCAAAATCTCGATCAGAAAATGAAAATAAATATATTTAAATACAACGTCATTCATTTATTTAGAGGGAGTGAGAGAGATAGAGAGTGGTAATAATAGAGACAATTAGTGGCACTAGTGGCTAATTAGCGGAAATAATATCTTCGCTGGGATTCGAACCCGNATATATATATATATACAGAGAGAGAGAGATTATTTTATGTGTGTAACATAAGGTGAGTTTGAAATAAAAGAACTAATATAAAGTTTTAAATATTGCATTTTACTTTTATTATTTATTTAGTTTAAAGTACATATTTTATCCCTTAATTCATTCTCCTTTTTAGAATCTATAGTTGTGTACTACGATTGAGTTTAATTTGCATTTGGATACAATTAATATCTGGCAATAATAGTTAGGTCTCCATACTATTACTGAGGCCAATAATTATTAATTAGTTTTGGTAGTATCACTACTAGTATGGTAATTGATTCTGCTGTCTATAAGTGTCATATATACTTAATAGAAACTACTGTAGGTACTTTGGTAATAGGTTTTTTACGGTCCACCACAACGAGATAAGTACCAGAGAAAGTTGCTTAATTGTGGTAAATTTTGATTATCATGAGGCTTCCACGATCAGCATCATGTCAAATGACGCTGGTTACAGTTAATCATTAATTTGACATTTGATCTTAATTTCTCTTTCAACACCATCAAGTATAGAAAAAGTGAGTTAAGTAAAATCATAAAGCTACAAATACTGGAAAGAAATGCTCAAAACGTCAAAATGAATATAAATTATGAAAGGATAATTTAAGATTATGCAATGTAACTCTCTTCCAATAATTGTTTTGCGTTTTGATATTTTGAAATTTTTTATTCAGCAATTGAAACCTCATTACTCTTAAAATTGTTTTGTTATAGTACTTACTCTGTCATGTACTTACTCTTAAGTTTGTTGAACTTCTTCTGTACTTTCAATTTTAAATTAGTTATGAAGATGAAACAGATGAAAAGTTTTTCCCGATGTATAGCGTCCGAAGATGACGATGAAAAGATTCTCCCGTGGTATAGTGTCCTCTTAATATGTCCTCTTTAATTGAAAGGGAGGACAAGATAAATAAATAAAATGAAACTGGCAATTTTTGACAGTCTTAATTTTGTTGATAGATGGTTTTCAGTTCAGTGCATGATTTCTTAGTGCTGAACAGAGCTGCGAAGTCGGTAGCGGAAATGTTCGAATCCAATTCCGACTCCGGAAGTTAAAATTTTAGTTAAAATTTCCACCTAATCCCAGGAAAGTATTAATTGTTATGATTTCATATCATTTTTTTTGTATCGTAATTAAACTAATATTTTTATTTGACTCATAATTTTACAGCCATTCTGTTACTACCTCAATATTCTCCACCTATTTACTCTGTCATTAACAGAATAGATAAGCAGATTTATATAAGCTTTTATCTTTACTCACAATAATAATGCATCTGATCACAAGTTCATGTTTAGTGCCACTGTCAGGTTTAAATTAAATTAGATAATAGAAAAATGGAAAATATTGAAAAAAAATAAATTTAAATTTTTTTTGAAATGAAGAAAATTAAAAAAATTAAAAAAGGAAACAGCTTGTTAATTGTTTTGTATAATTAAGTGAGAAATAAAATATTGGATCTAACTTATTGAAATCGAATTGATATAGTCTCAATTAATTTTCGAGACATAAAGTTCATTTTATATAATGTTTATTTAATATGCATTGAGAGAAATTCTTATAATTTTTTTAGGAAAAAAGAAAAATTGATTGAGAGTAAAATGTTGTAATATTGTTGTGAAAATGAAGTAATTAAGAATATTAGCAAATTTTTAATAAGTCTAGTAACACAATTTACAATAAAATTTGTTTGATGTGAGTGTGTTTTAGTCTATTGAGATCTTCTAAACAAAAATAAAGTTACACAAACATTCAAGAAATCACTAATAACAGTCGAAATTAGATGTTTAAATACAGTAGTGGTAATACCGCTTTAATAAAATGCAATATTACTGCTGTGAAATAGTCTAGTCTTGAAATAGTCTAGCGACACAATAGCTCTTAAAATAGTCTAGTTACACAATTTACATTAAATTTGTTTCATGTTTCTTCGTATTACTGCATTTTGCTTTTCCAACTGAAAATAAAGTTACACATATGATCTGAGAATTACTACTAATAGTCAAAATTCAAATAAAGTAATGATAATACTGCTGTAATAAAATGCAGTAATATTGCTGTGAAATTAAAGTAATTAATAATGTAAGCTCATTTTTTTGCAATAGTCTAATCTAGTTTTGCAATAGTCTAGACACAATTTACATTAAATTTATATGGAAGTGAATATAACAACGTATTACAGCATTTTGATCTTCTAAACGAAAATAAATTCAAGTTGCACATACCATCAAGAAATCACTAATAATAGTCAAGATTAGATGTTTAAATGTAGTAATGGTAATACCGCTTTAATAAAATGCAGTAATACTGCCGTGAAATTAAAGTAACTAAGAATATAAGTTCATTTTCTTGAATTAGTCCAATGACACAATTTACGTTAAATTTATTTGATGTAGCTGCTTTGACCTTCTAAGCAAAATTAAAGTTATACAGACCAGAAATTGCCAATAATAGTCAAAATTACGTATTCAAACTTAGTAGTGTTAACACTGGTATAATTAAATGTTGTAATATTGCTGTGAAAGTAAAATAAAGAATGCACGATTTCTTTAAATAGTTTGATAGTACACATTACATTAAACTTTTCCTGATGAAATTACGTTTTGATCTTCTAAGTAAAAATAAGCTTATACATCCGATCTAGAAATTACTAATAGTAATTAAAATTACCTTTTTCGAAGTCATTTACACATTTGTTGTTGAAACTTAAACAGGAAAACGTGAAAAAAAAACTTTAATTAAACAAACGAGCATTAAATAACATTCCAAAGAGCTGTTGTAAATGGCCTCGAACGTTATTTTTATTCTAACCTTACATTACAGGTGATTTCGAGAACATCATTTCACGATAACTTTCAAAAGAAAAACATTCTTCAAAATACAAAAGGGTTGACACAACTTTTGAAGTAGGAAAAAGAAAGTAATCTTCGCTCACTTTTCTCTGGCCCTCGTTATTTATGGAACTATTCTGTAAGTAATTAGGGAAGGACTTAGTAATTACTACGTTCGAAAAGCTTGTCCTGAAACTTCGGTAGAGAAAGGAACAATAATAAAAAAAATATTCCATTCTTGGAAAGTTTTCACTGAAATTGCAATTTATGTATCCCTTAGGTATCGGATAAGTTGAAATTGATGAGATGGAGAAAAAAGTTTGGGGTAAAGGCAAAATAAGTACCACTGCACTGCAGAAGTTTCCGCTCTTCAACGAAATATTTTAATAATGCGTGAAAAGTTTTTTTTTAATAAAAATTTATAGCTAAATGATTTGAAGTATTTTAATCGAATGCAAATATTAGAACTAGTATTTTTCTGAGGAAATCTCCTTTGTTCAGTTAATTCTGTTTATTAATTTTTTAAATTTTAGAAAAGAATTTTAAGACTGAAATTGAATTCACTAGCGCAAAATATTAAAATCTGTGAGATAATTTATTTTGGAATAAATTGTTGTGGATTATTTCATATGAAATGAATTTTTCATTCACAATTTTTAAAAGAAAAGAAAACAACATAATTTTCATAAAATTAACTTGAAACTTCATCTTCATAAAAGGTTTTTTTCGTCCCTGTTTATAAAGCTTTAGAATACCAGTTATAGGGATCACTGTTGATTTAGAGACAAAAAAAAACAAAACAAAAAAACTATACAAGCCTTTCTTGCTTGATGCAGCGTTTGTTCTTAAAAGGTACTAAAATGCCTAACGAAGCTGCAAAAAGACAGGTCTGGAGAATATGGTGGATGAGACAGGAATTTAGAACATCAATTCGTTTAGTTTTTTTCAGGTTTTACCCCAATCATCATATTCATCGGATTTCTACCGAGAAAATATTCTTTGTTCAGTGTTATTTAGCGTAATGTATATTTTCCACAGTTGGCCCACCAGTAACCATAATCTTATTCTGTTAACAGTAACGTGTCCCATTCGTTATTTGACCGATTCGTAGACTTGGGGGAAAAATTCACTTGGTCTTTCCAAATTTCGGTGCACATTTTCTGCTTAATCAGTGAGTAGCATTCTTGTATTCAGATATGTATTCAGATGTAATTCTGTAATGTAATTCAGATTCGCATGTAATTCAGATATTCTGAAAATTATTTACTACTTGCTGTTTAGCCAGAAACAGGTTATTTTTTGTTGTTTTAAAAAAACAATTATGTTGTTCTTAAAAAGGTTGATTTGTATAAAATCTTGTATGAAGGGTGTGCATAAATAAGGGTTCCAGCTGATATTTTTTATTTTATTTAATAACCGTCGTTGAATAGCCTACCCAATATTTGGGTTTACGACTAAAAATGTTCAACGCAGTAGCCTTGTAATTTTGAACCTAATCCCCAAGACAACGGAACGCCAGGATCAAGTATTGAGAAAAATTGGTCTTCATGGAGGACTTTTTAATGGAACTAACCCACATTTGCGTTACATGGAGTGGAAAACCACGAAATCTCCCACGGTTAATCTGATGGCAAGGGGACTCTAACCCATGATCTGTCTACCACTGAGGATATTTTACGTCAGCACTGTGGTCGGTACTAGCCGGATGTGGAATTCATATTGACCAGTTATCACTGGGATTCGAACCCAGTTCACCTCATTAGAAGGCAAACGCTCTATCCCCTTAATTTAATTTAATTTAGTTTTAATTTAATTTTAATTTTAATTTTAATTTTAATTTTAATTTTAATTTTAATTTTAATTTTAATTTAATTTAATTTAATTTAATTTAATTTAATTTAATTTAATTTATTCGAAAAGATTTACCAAAATGGTTGCTTTCAAAAGAATTGCTTCCTAAGATTACTCGTTAACTATTTATTGTCAATTTCCCTTGGAATCTTCCACTATTTCTAAAACATTCAAAGATAGTCATTTGAACCTTCATCCACTGATATACCCAAAAATAATTGCTTAGGAAAATATATTGATGATGTATAGCTAAATCAGATCAAAATAATGTCTTTCACAGAGAAATCTGCGATTAGATTCTTCTTAACTTAGATTCTTCTAAACTTTTCCTTAAAAAAAATTCCAAGTTAGACAATAAAAAATGGCGTGTTTTATGCTGACATGTCCTTAACAAACCAAATGCGAGATAAAGAATTTTTGCTTTTTTTTTTCACCGTAGAAGAAAATCGTCTGCAAGAAACAATATTTATTATTATTTCATCACTTCCTTTAAATGCGAATAGAAAGATGTACATTTTTTATGATTTTCAGATATAAATTAAGTCTTATTAATTGTTAATTGATTATTCAATAAGTTTTGTTTTCCTCATCTCACACGATTTAAGAAAGCAAGCAAAAAGAAGGCCGTGCAGCATCGTTTCAAGAGTAGGTGATGTTGATATACTTTCTCTCTGGGAGCATGTATTCATTCGGTGTACATTCACATGTAAACAGGCTCTTTCCATAGTGGTAATCATTTTTTTTTTACTTGATACAGAGTATATTTTGGGAGAGCGCTCCCTTCCATTTTCATAGTTATTCAATAAAGGTCAAATGTAATCATTTGTTGACCACGTTAAAGTTACACTCTTTGTAGTTATATTTACCATAAAAAATTAATACTTCTAATTCCTGCTTAAGAACAACCACGTGATTTAACACAATCATGTGATTTCAGCTGTATTTTTCTTCTGAGGTTGCAAGTACCTAATTGAAGAATAATGAGATGGTTAATAATATTAATTAAATTCCTTAAATTATCTTTAAAAGCTTTCTAAGTTTGCTCGTCGATTGTTTGTTTTCATATATTTTTGGTTCTTTTATCCATTTAGCGATTACTTATTGATTGTCAAGTCCATTCCACATTGATTGTCCTTTATCCACTAAGGTCTGAGAAAATTAAAGACTGTGTCAAAATAAATTAATGTTTTTTGTTACAACTGCTCAAAGAAATTTATTTAAGAATTTAAACGAGTATATAAAAATACAGTAAACTTTTCCTTAACTGTCCTTGTTCGTTTAATCAAATTTCTTTCAGATTCTTCTAAAATACTCTCAACTAAAACGTTTAAGTAACGTAATGCTCCTGTTTTCTTATCAAGTGTTTGTTGTTATTTTTCCTTACATTTATGTGTCTATCATCATTCTTATTGCTTTTCATTGTCTCATAATTTTTGAACAAACTGCACGCGGCTGGAGCTATGGCATCATATAAATAAATTGGCATGCTGAATTGCTTGCTTTCTTAGGATTAAAAAAAGTTATTTGCTCAAGCAAACATATAGAACTCATAATTTAAAACATAGTGTTTACGATTCCTTTTCCGCACTCTTATTCGAATTTGAAATTCTCCCAAATGTTTTACGGAAAAAATAAATACGATTTATGCTTTAAGTAACGTATTATATTACCGGGTATTAGTGTACCCTACCAGATGAAATACTTATATGCTTATTAGGGGTACAGTCGGCAAAAAAAAAAAGATATCACCCTGAATAACTTTCTTTCTAATGATCGGAATTTCACGAACTAAGTGTTAATCTTAATGGTTCCTGGGGGTGACCTCAAATATGCTAATTAATTAGTGCTAACTATTAATTAAGTTACGAAATCAGACACAAAAACGTACTTTCTCTGAATAAACATATATTTTTTTTTACATATTTGGAATCTAGACCTTCAAATTAGTGGGGGTAGACAAAATTTTAAAAAAATTGGGTGGTAAAT
>NC_092210.1:48721306-48800424 GCF_043381705.1 Parasteatoda tepidariorum | reverse complement strand
TATATGTTTATTCAGAGAAAGTACGTTTTTGTGTCTGATTTCGTAACTTAATTAATAGTTAGCACTAATTAATTAGCATATTTGAGGTCACCCCCAGGAACCATTAAGATTGACACTTAGTTCGTGAAAATCGGATCATTAGAACGAAAGTTATTCAGGGTGATATCTTTTTTTTTTTGCGGACTGTACACTATGCTGTCCAATAGGTTGCTATGCATGTTTATAGATAATAGTGCGTTTATTAGCGTTAAAATGAGGATTATTAAAAGTTCTTTTTTTGTTTTTTATAAACAGATGCAAGAAATTTTTAGGATTTTCCTTGACATACTCAGAGTAAACATTGTAGCCATTTAACTGTAGCTAAAAAAATATTTTCATTAATTTTTAAACACCAAGAAAAATAATCAATTGTATATTTTAATTTAATTAATCAAATCACCTTTTTTAATGACAAGACATTAAGAAACAACCAGTTGAAATAGAAAGTTTAGATTCATAGAAAAATGACACCCTTCCTATAAAACTATAATTTTGAACAGACGATACTGAAAGATAAGAAAAGGACAAGTGTTTTCCTTGAAGAGAAAAATCGCCAATGAAAGAACTTAAACACATAACTCATGAAGATTTTGGCAAGTTGATAAAAGGCATCGAAACCGAAGCCAAACATAAGTAATAGACCTCAAACCATTTGACCTCGATTTGTCCGAGATTTACAAGTTTCGCCAGTCATTATATTGGAGGAACAATGTGTTCTCGGATAACGGAGACTTTTTATTCTAGTTTTTGATTTGGAAATCTGCCATTTTATGCATTAAAAAAATCGCCTTCGTATAAAGTTCATAAATTATGAGTGACGCAGAAATTAAAAGTGTCTAAATAATTTATCCCAATTTAAAGTTCAGTAATAAAAGTTGAGTAGGAAACAAGTGCAATAAATTTATTTCAGATATTGACTTATGGGAAATCATTGTCACGTCATAATAGAAATTTAAAAACCTTGTTGATTATTTATACTTGATTGACTAATAGGGTAATAAAAATGATCTCATACTGCTGGTTATAATAAAAATGATCTCATACTGCTGACTGTTCCAATGCCAGATGTAAGAATTACTACCCATTCAAAAAGCCCTTTATTTGTTTTGTTATTACCCATTGAGAAAATGGGTCTTGTTCTAGGTTTTTCATGTCCAAACACTTTTAGATGAGATCATCTTCATTGACTAGATCCACTTCAACACCATATTTACTAATAAAGAGTTGTATCATAAAAATCAGACTAACGTAAGTATTATTCAAAGAACAGCAAACGAAAAGAAGCAGACGATAATTTTGGAACTTCTTGGAGTTAATTGTTTTCCAGACTGAGTTTATCCTTTTCCGTTTCACCCGCATGGAGTTAAAAAGAATAGTTTTAATTTGATTACGTAACATTAATTTAAAACACTTTTATGTTCTTTTTTATAGTTAATTTATTCATAAAAAACTACCTTGGAGTCGATTTCAATAAAATATGAAAGTAAAGAAGGAACCGAATGTTTTGACTTTTCAAGAAAGGGATATTCGCTGGAATTGAAAACCAATCTAGACCATTGGATGGCAATAAGACAAACAACTCTAGATACCTGCAACTCTAGAAGAAGACCGCTGAAATCACATGGTTGTGTATGGCTTGTTAACGCTAAAGATATTAAGCGGGGATTATTATCGCGCTGAATAAAATTTCCAGATTTAATTGGACACCTGCAAACGAAGACATGCGTGGGTGTCGAACTTGCAGCATGGCATCGCTTGCAAGTATCTTATTAAATTTGAACTGAAAATTGATTCAATGTGATAGGAAATCAAGCCGAATAGCTGCAATGTTAACAAACCATGCACAACTATGTGATTTCAGTGATTTTCTTTTTGAAATTTTCACTTGATGTTTATGAAAATTTATCCAGAAAAAAAAAAAACGTTTGACCAATGGGTAAACAGTGAATACAAGGATACAATCACATTTTTAATAGATATTTTTATATTTAATTTTGCTTTATTTTATTCTATGTCCATTTTATTACTTTATGTTTATTTTATTATTTCATATTCCTTTCATTTTTTAATTTAATTATTTTACCCATTGCTCAATTTTGACGTGTCTTAGACATCGAAAATAAATTTTTAAAACATTATTATACAAATAACAAAATTGTAAATTTTACATAATAAGTATTAAGTCAATACCAATCAGGTGATATTTTTATTACTAAATCATGAGATAAAGATGTGATTAAATAAAAAAAATATATTGTTAATTTACTTTTTCAATATTGTTTGCTGAAATGTGACAATATTGACAACTGATTCTTAACGAGTCTTAATACTAATCTTTTCTCATACTTTCTACATTATTAGTATCTAAAGCAGACATTCTAATCTTTTTTTTAAAATTAGTTAAATGTTTTATAAGAAGTCTCTTCATCTTATGCCATATTTTCAAAATTTAATTGTAATTATGATTAAAAATACAAAAATCTACTGTTAATTTATTTTTATTATTATATTCAGAAAATATTGCATTTAAGCATATTTGAGTCAGCAAAATTATATTTTCCATCAATTTTAGAAACAAAAATATCCAGTAATAATATTCAAGCTACTGTAAAACTATGTATAAGTTACTGTAAAACTAATTTGTTGCATAACTATAACCACGATTTACTTAACGTAATGTTGTATTAATTGTTTATTTCTACATAAATTGTTTTCCTCTATATTAATTTGTACCTGCAATCGCATGCTTCACGCAGAATTGGACTAAAGTATAATCAATTACATTTTTCGGTATCAAAAATAAATTGCTTGTAATAACGCTCATTTTTGATTGATATTTTCTGTATGCCATATGTATGACGCGTAAGTAACGTCTTACCTCTAATATCAATATCAAATAGAGCAGTGGTCGCCAAAGTGGTCTATATAGATCCCCAAGGGTCTATTTAGCAAAAGCAGGGGTCGATCTGAGACAGGGGGGTGAATGGGGGTCGATCCGAGTCGGAAGGGTCAATTGTGGGTCGAAAAAAGAAACAGTTCTCAATACGCAAATCACACATACCTAATTAAGTATGTAAAATTTGTGAATTTTTTTTATAATTGACTCAATATCAGTTTCTTTATAAAACATAAATTAATAAACGTATATTTATTGGGGGGAAACAAGTATGTACGTACCACCGCGCAGTTGCACGAACTCAGCGCAGTTTATAAGTCATATGCATATGTGCGCTTGTCCAAATGTCACGTGTGACGAGCATTGACGTTACAAATGCAAATATCATACGCAGTTTCAACTATCTTTGCAAACTGTGTTGAATATTTGCAGTGTCATTATTAAAACTTTAATGATTTTTGATAATTAGTTATTGTTTCGATAAAACCATTCGTTTGGTTTAGATATCAATTTTAATTATCAATGCACAAAAAAGAAGGTAAGCATTAATGATATGGATTAGTACAGCCCACGACAAAACTATAGCACACTTTGTATTTTTTTACGAAATTTCTTTCAAACTATGTATAATGTTTACAAAGTTTGCATGCTATTTTCATATTCTAAATGCTTATTCTATTTTTATGCAATGGATTTTAAGTATCGTCTTGTGATATCATAAAGAGTCCATTTTTGTTTGTATGTGTCCAATGTTTGAGCCGACAATTTTAAAACTGAAAAAAAAATGTCTGAAACAGTTTTTTTCTTTAAAGATGAGCAACATATCCGCTTGGGATGTCTTAATATTTAATCAAGACGTGTAGCAAAAGCGATTAAAAATTCGACTAAACGGGAAGACTTCAACTTCCTTCCGGTTTTTACGGAAATGATATTTCAAGGCAATGCGGTTAAATGTCATGCTTAAGTCTGCTTTAAAATCAATCGGGTTAAAGTGAATACGTAAAAGTAAAAAATGAAACATTTGATTAGTGATGGGAAAAAACTTTTCAACCAAGAAAAAAAAAAATCTGCGGAAAGAGAATTAATCCAATTTTACTTGAATTCAGAGTATACATAAGAAAATAGTCGTTTTTCAAATTCTCAGATTAGATAATTCTCTGTTTTCTTTTAAGGTCTTAAAATAAATAATGCGAAAATCCACCACATTTATCCGAGATTAATATTTATAGTTTCAAGCAATTCTGTGAAAAAATCACGCTGCTGGATTTAAAGATAATCCGTTTAAAGAGTAGAAAAAGTTGAATATTTCATAAATATTACTTGCATGTTGTGCATCTGCTTCTAACTTACACAGTAGTTTTACCTGAACAGTACTAAACTATACAGTAGCACTGTTTTTTTTTTCTTTTTTTGAAAACACCTCGAGGCTCATTAGTTGTTAAAAATACTAGTATAAAATAATGTATGACAAACAGACGCCTATTACGTATACAAATGAAAAAAGCTGCCTGTATTAAAAAGATTAGAAAGATCTCTGTTTTGGGTGTTACAGTACTTAACGTTACATTTTGTTTTGCTGTGAAAAAACTGTAAAACTTGAAATTTCTAAAGGGTGTAGAAAAATGTACAGGGATTACAATAGAGTAAAAAAGAAATAATATTTTGATAATTAATTTGGGAATTAGTAATTGTTAAACTTGTTGGAAAAAAAGTATTACCATAGGAGTCTCCATACGGGCAACAGGAATGCAACTACAGAGTTGAAATTAGACATACTGAAAGAACCATTTTTGTTTATGAATTTAGCTCCATCTTTTTTTAGAAATTCTAATTTGTTCGAAAGTTATTGCGATTTTAAGTGTTTTTTGCAGTTTTTTTCTCCCTTTTTTCTGTTTTACGTTATATATATATATACATATATATTTTTTTTGCTAAGCAAAAACCATAAGAATTAGAAACTGAAAATTACGAAGGCGTATAGAAAAATGTAAAAGAAGTTCGACGATATAAAAAGAATTGCAGTTCAATTATTAGTTCGATAATTTTAACTGTCGAGAATGTTTAACTTGTAGCAAAAACGAAAATGTGCTTGCTAAAATTCTGCTGCAAGTATAAAATTTGACTTGTTTAATTATAAACTTAACAAGAGTTTTCTTTTTTAAATTTTAATTTGCTTGGAAGTTACTGCAATTTTATTATCATTATTATTATTATTATTGAGTATTTTCTCCCTTAAATAAGAATTCTTTATCTTTCTATCGTTCCTTTTATTCTTTCTCATTACATTTTCCTTTAAATAAGAATTATTATAGAAAAAATTATATTTCTTGCTATTTAAATTTTATAAATTCGCTCTTCATTTGATGCCAAAAGTTACAAAAAATAAATAAATGAAAACAAGAAAAATATTAGATTTTGAGAGATATAAATCTTAACATTTACATCAAAATTTTTAAAAATATAAAGAATAAATATAGATAAAAAAATTTCCAATGCTAACTCTCATACAATATAAGGTCATCGTCATATATTGGTAAAAAGTAAAATTACTTCTCATTTATTACTTTTTATTGCATTGCTCATTCTCTATTCCTCAGTTTATTCTTTAAAGTACAGTAGATTATTTTTTAAATCAAGGTATCCTTTTATTTTGTTATGATTTGCAAATTAATAAAATGTGCTCACATTAAATTATAATAATTATATATTTTATGAACAAAATTATTTTTAAAAACTTTTAGTAACTTTTAAATAAGAAAAACAATGGCGAATATGAAGCAATAATGGGGGTTGGTGAGTAGAGCTAACAAGCGAGTTGAGATTCCTGGAATAATAAAATGATGCCAGTGCGGGAGCAGTTTCTGACGGACTGTGGTAAATAATAAAAAAACAAGACCTAATTCCCTAAAAAGGAAACAAGATGTTTAATCGTGTTAATGTGCATATGTACTTTGATGCATATGTATCAGGAATTAATAAGAAATACTGAAGTAAAAATTTTAACAAAATTTTTAAGAGGAAAATAATCCACATGTGGGGGACTGCCTATGGATTTTAAATCACTGGTTTAGTTCTCCGTAAAATCTATCGTTTACATTTATGTTTTAAGACAATTATGTAAATTAAAAGAAATTAAATTATTATTAAAAACAAAAATTGATCAAAATTTTCGAATACAAATCATTTTGTATTTAACCAATATAGACGGCCAGAAATAATTAATTACGTATTTTGCAAAGCTAGAAATTAAAAATTTGATGCATGCTGTAAACATAATTAATTTAAAAAAAACTGTAATTTTTAAATGTTTTTTTAAAGAATTAGATAGAAATATCCCTTCGAGAAAGATTTCATTTTAGCTTTTTTTAAATAAACAACGTAACTCATTTTGCCAAAATGTATTTTCTCAGATCTTAGTGGTTGAAGATACTAAATAAATGATAGTGTTTAAGTGTGCAAATGCTGATAGAGTATATTTTGAGCTACGTATGAAAAAAACTAAACAAGATTAATGCAGTACAAATAAAGGTACATAGATGAAAATTCTATAGTTTCGATTCTATAAACAAGAACTTTCCTCAATGTCCAAACACCAAATGGATTTTGTATCTTCCTCAGTGTCGAAACATTTTATGCTCAGACGCCTAGGTAAGATATTGGTTTCAGAACCAAAATATATGCATATTTATACGTATATTTATATGTTTTTGCTTGTTCTTTTTTTTAAAAGTTGTTTTGTTGTATTCTATGTTTGAGTGTTTTAAAGAGGAAGAAGGATTCAAACACATTTGGCAACAAGAAGTAGACAACAACTTGAGAAAACCACAGTTTTGACTGCATACCAAGAGAGTGAGAGCTAAAGTGTGAACAGTTAATTGATTTAAAGATTTTGCTATGAAATAAAAATGAAGAATAAGGCTGAAGAATAAGAAGGGCATGAAATAAAGGCAATAATCTTTTTTACCTATTGCATTCTACTTTTTATACTACGAATTAGCATTCTTAAAATGTTTTTCCTTCACACATAATTTTTTTCATGATGTAATGCTTTTGTGAAATTTTTTATATTCATTTTCGCCAGTAATTATTAACATAAATTAAGTGGGTGCCTCATGTATAATATGGAACATGCAGTAAATGAAAAACCGACATATTATCCGTATAATTTTTAATACAAGGGATATCCACAGAGATCCAAGAGATGTACTGAAAATTATGCAGGTAATTTGGCTTTTATTTTAACAGCTGTAGTGTTTTGAACTGCATGTATTTAACTTTTTCAATACTTCAAACAGTGAAAAAAATTAATATTACTATACCTGGAAGCAGATACTCTGAACCAAAATTGAAAACCATTGAACAAAAATCATTGAAAAAAGTTTTCCTCATTCAATTTGTAAGGACAAGATTAGGGTACCCTACAAATATTAAATATCATATCTACACAAATATACCAAAAACACAGAATATGAAGGTACGAAAAAAGCAACAGGTAAATTTAAAAGCCAACTTATTGAAATTGCAATTTGAATGGAACCTTCTACCACAAAGCTCTTCAATTATTGTTAATCCCATTACCTAGCAATTTTACAACACACAAAAATCATTATTTAATTTTTTTGGAAATAAAATGATAATTAGAATAGAACCTTCATCCACTCAATTTTTCAATTATTATTTGCGGATCTCATTCGCCAGCAATTTTACAACACACATAAGGCATTTTTAAATTTTTTGACAGTGAAATGGTAATTATAGTAGAACCTTCACCCACTCAATTTTTCAATTATTATTTGCGGATCTCATTACCCTGCAATTTTACAACACATATAAGGCATTTTTCAATTTTTTGGCAATAAAATGGTCATTAGAGTAGAATCTTCATCCACTCAATTTTTCAATTATTATTTGCGGATCTTATTCGCCAGCAATTTCACAACACACATAAGGCATTTTTCAATTTTTGTGACCATAAAATGGTCATTAGAATAGAAGCTTCATCCACTCAATTTTTTAATTAATTGTTGATTCAAACACCAGCAATTTCAGCAAACCCAGAAAGCATTTTTTTTATTAATAATTTCGTTTCATGTAATTTAGAGTAAGGACTTTTGTAATCTCTGATTTATTAAATAATGCTGTTAAATACTTTTATTACTACAAAATTATTTTATTATTTCATAATTAATTTTTAAATATTTTTAATATTTCATCCTTAATCAGAAAACATTTTTAAAGACAATGGTCATGAGTAAAAAGTAGGGAATTTTTAAATTAAAACTTAATTATTCCTTCTAATTATTTAAGACTTTTCCTTCATGTTTGACAAAATTGGCGCTCAATGGGAATAACAGTTTTTATCGACAAACTATTATCATACGGTGATAAAAAAATTGCAATTTTATCTCACAATTGTTCTTAAAAAGTTTAGGAAATACGAATGACCATAATTTATATCTTCTTCTATCAAATTAAGGAATGAAGCATTACCGGAAAAATTTAAAATTTTATTCAAATATCAAAAGACAATTAAATTGCTTCAAAGGCTTACCAACTTTATGACTCAATAAATTTGATTTTCGTAATTACTCTGAAGTTTTATTGTTTATATGAGTTACGTCAAAGTTCCTGTTGCTTAAACGACAGTCGTTGTCTGTGAAATGTTTAATAAACAACGCATGTGGAACTCTCCAAAAACGTAATAAAACATTCCGAACAAAATCATCAAGTAAAAAATTAAGGCTGAAACATGTTAGAGTCGTAACAACAGAAAAGCATAGATACTCTCTACTTACATGTTTATAATTGCACCTAAAATGTTTTAAACCAATTGGTTTAATTATTTTTAATTACTTCATCTTGCATAAAACGGAATTATGCTTTTTCAAATAATTACATGTTTTATTTTTGAAGACATTAAGAATGGCTTAACGAGCATCAGCAAGAACAGAAAATGAAACCTAATTTGTGAACTAAGACAGGCAGAAAAAAACTCTAACAATAACGATTTCTTTATTTCCGGGACGAAAGACAACTTATGAATTTCATTTTAATGTAATATTTTATTTTCGCATACTTCCTGAGTCGAAAAATTACGAATGCGTTAAAACTCCAAACCACCGTTTCAAAACAGGTTAAATGATGTTACTTTCATTTTACGAGCACCCAAATATATTCAGCATTCTTCTCTATTATCTTAAATACACATAACAAGGAAATTACATTTAAAAAAACTAACAATTCTTTACTCGTCCGTAATCTCATTGCATCGTTATGTAGGAAAAAGAAAAGCTCATAATGGCAGAAGTGAACAACAGTTGTAAAAACATTGCAAGAAATTTGACTTTTACTTTTCGCAGTATAAATAGGTTGCGTTTCACAATAGCAAAAGTTCCAGGTTCTTACATTGTTTGAGTTATCTTGCAAACCATTCATCCGACAAATCTTAAAGATCTGAAGAAGAAATACAATTATATCTGCTTGCTTTCATCATTTGGATGTGAGAGATTAAGGTTCATATCTGTCTGGGAGGTCTGACACGTTTTTATTTTAGCAAATGTGTAAGTTTGAGAGGGAAGTGTAATTATTTTTAAATTCTTAAACGCATACATTTGGCACAGTTTTAAAAATGAGATGGGCTGAAAAAAACCGAAGTATTCATTTTAAAAACACTATAGAGTTAAAAAAATGCATTATGTATAAAAAAAAAATTGTCACAATTTTTTTTTTATATCGATTCACACTGAAGAGCCATTACATTATGACCACCCTGCTAATAACATGTAGGACCACCTTCAGCCCTAAAAACTGCTAGCACCCGTAGTGGCATTGATTCCACAAGGTGCTGATAGGTAATCTGAGGTATCTGGTACCAAGCGCTAACCAACTGGTCCTGCAATTCCCTCACATTGCGAGGGATTAGCGTGGCAGCACGAATTTGGTTTTCCAAGTAGGACCACAAATGCTCCATTGGATTAAGGTCAGGTGAATTTGGGGGCCAAGACATGACTTAAAAGTCACTGGAATGTTCATCGAACCAATCCATGACGATTCTACCCTTATGACATGGTGCATTATCCTGTTGGTAAACACCATTCCCCGCAGGAAAAACAGTTGCCGTGAATGGGTGAACCTGGTCTGCACCTATGTTCAAGTAGCTTACAGACGTCAAGAATTGTTCTATAAAGATTATGGGTCCTAATGTGCCCCATGAAAACATTGTTCCTGAGCGAGAAACCATGAAAACCTGGGCGAGCCCATTGTTATAGATGGAGGGTGGTCATAATGTAATGGCTCTTCGGTGTATATCTTCCATAAGTTGGATCTATATATCTTTCATTTGACTACCCATCTAAATATCTTTGATTTCACAAAATTTCAGAAACAACGCTCGTGAAATAATAGTTACGTTTCAGATATGAGAAGCAAAAGATTTAAACAAATATCAGATAACTGCACATTTTGAATTCAAACTCTATCTTAAAATCTACCTGTATGATTTACTTCATAGGCATTGTTTCAGGCGGAGAATGATTTAAGGAAGCTAACTCTGTTTTGAGTTATGTGCTCTCTAGTTTACTGTTAAAACACGAAAAATAACTACTTTTTACTCGCATACATTATAATAAAGTGGCTAACTATTGTCGTAAATTATACGCATTATGATTTAAATTTATGTACTCTTGAGAGGCATAAATCTTGTAGCGGTTTAACGATAAAATATGTCGGCATATTTCTTTTTATCTTTCTTTTCAGAAAGTTCTAAATTTAAATAATTTTAAAAATTCCATTCAAAGAATAATTGAAGCAACCAAATGTTATTTACTTTACCGCTTAACAATTCCTTATGTATACAAATATAATAAATCTATCCTTTTGTTTGTTAGTTTGCAAACAATGACATTTACTAGCTCTTAAGGCGACACATACTATAGGGAATATTCGGTCGTTATCGATTGATTTTATTTTTCAACTTTTCTTTTGGGTTTTACACAGAGCATTTTGCAGAGTATTTTTGTCTGCCCTTGTCGCGGAATTGTCTACGTCGAATCTCTTAAAACTCCAAAAACAATGCAGCTATGATCCTGAAATTTGGGCATCGAATACAAAAAATCAATTGTAGCCCCATATGATAAAATTGCTTAAATATTTTAATTAGTTGGTTTAGTAGACGGGTTGAAAAATAATTTTTTTCCATTGATTTAGCATTAGCCATCGTTATACATTAAATCATAGACGATTTTTTATGAGTTAATGGCACACGTACTTTAATGCTTAATTATTTTTTTTTACAAGCTCAGTGTTCAACGTGCTTCGTCACTGAGTTAGGTGACGTCACCGCGCTACGTCAACGTGCTACGTCACGTATTGCTATCTGAAACAATGTGTTAATTTTGCTTATAGTTTGCTTTCTCAAAAGTGTTTTTATAAAGTTAAATAATTTAAAATCAAATGTAATTGAAATAAAGAGAAATTAGTTTTGAGGTAAAAAGCAAAGGCAAAGTTAATAAAAAAAATGTACTGTTTCGTTCAGAAGAAACGTGAAATATCGCCATATTTCTGAAGCCAAGGATGCTTAATTAATTTTGGTAGTTAATTCTGCTAGTATTATGGAGTATGTTTTTAATAGTTTTACAGTTGTTTGTAATTTTACCAATTATACTAATACAGGGACTACCGCTAAGATTGAGGGAATAGGTTTTTGACTGTCCTCTGAAATGGATGAGTAGCGGAGAAAATTGCTTGCTTGTGAAAAATTTTGACTATCATGAGTTGACTTTCACCAACAAGAACATGCGAAATGATTTTGGTTTTACCATTTTTCTTCCTTTTTGAAGAGATGAAGTTATAAAAAAATTTTTTGTTTAAACTAATAATGTAAAGTCACTGAGAAGAGCAATAAACAAAAAAAAAAGGAAATATTTTATCTTTATTAAATTTGTCAGTATAGGCCTTTGTTTTGTGCATAATTTCAGTGTTCTTTAGAGCTATGGAATCGGTAGTTGAAGCATTTGAATCTAACTCCGATTTCGAAATTTCCCAAGAACTCGATTCCAATTTGTACTTCGACTGGGGAACAAATTTTTGGTTGCATTTATACAAATACGTGATCTTGCCTAATGCAGGCGTAGGAATGTTTGAGATCTGAAATTAGTTTTGCTCCTAAGGCAACTGAGGATTTTTAAAATGACATTTTTAGTCTATATCTTGTTGAAATATACAGGTTAAAAAACGTTATAACAGGTTATATTCTTCTGTATGATGCCGAATGCTGGAGTCCCCCGAAATCAGAAAAAGAAAAAGTTGAAAATTTCAAAATAGATGCTTAAAAATAATATTAAAAATCTTCTGGTCCAATAGTATAACCAATAAGGAACTTTTAACAAAAGCTAATATCCCATCTGTTAATGAAGAAATTTCAAAATTTCCCAAGAACTCGATTCCAACTTCTACTTCGACTAGGAAACAAATTTTTGGTAGCATTTATACAAATACTTGATCTTGCCTAATGCAGGTGTGTAGATTTTTGAAATCTGAAATTAGTTTTGCTCCGAAAACAACTGATGTTTTTTAAAATGACATTTTTAATCTATCTTTTGTTGAAACATGCAAGAGGAAAACCGTTATAACAGCGGGTCGCATAAATACTGCTACAAACTTTTTGGGGAATTGGTAGGCATCATCAGGATTAAAAATGTGTAGGAAATTATGCCATGAAATGTCGTCATGCGCAATTTTCTTATTATGACCTGTTTAGAAGCTCACCATGAAACAGTTCATAATAGGGAAGTGTCCTAAACGGCGTATGATGAAAATTCTGAGCATGAGTTCCTATGCAATTTTAATCCTGATGATGTGCCCTAACTCACCTAGAAGTTTGTCGCAGCATGTACGCGATCCCCTGTTATATGCCATGATTTTAAACTTGCACACCTCGACAAAAGATAGACAAAAAATGATATAACAAAAACTGTAGCTTGGAGACCGAAACCAGCGGTTGGCAGATTTGAAATTAACAGTGCAAAAGTATTCAAAATCTGTTAAAAAATCTCATGCAACAGAAAAAAAAATCTGTTCTCTTGTGTTATCAGAAGTTACAAACTTCAGCTATGCATATACCAATTATTTTTTTTCTTCTAAAAGCTGTTGTGTTTAAATGAAAGTCCTCAAATGATTCTAAACTAAATTAAAATGGGAATGTCCTGTCTCAACCTATCTTGAAAAGATGAAATATTATTCCTGTGTCAGGAGAGATTATTGCATGTTCAAAGCAGGATAGAAAAGCTGGCAAAGTATGGTAATTACTTAAGTATGACCAATGCATTGTAGCCAAAATCTGCTATTTTTATTCTTTAATTTTTCTGTGCAGTTGAAATTACTTAATTATTTTTCAAAAATTTCTGATTTTTTGATCCTTAATCATTAGGTTGGAACATTCGTTACTAACATTAAAGAATATTTAGCAAAACACACACAATAAAAAAAAATTCATTTAACAGTTATTATTGTTCATAATTGAAAGACAACTATTATTAAACTTCTTAGACTTAATTGCGCAATCATATTAATCCTGTAAGGATGGATTGTGCTAAAAGGGTTTCTGGTTTTATTACAGCTGCTTTTTAAATTAAAGCATAACAACAAAATAGCAATAAAATTGTCTACATTATTTGTGTTTTATTATTAGCAAAAGATTATTATTTTGATTTATTTATAATATTTTTTTGAATTGTGTGTAAACTTTTCCAGCTTTGCCAAGTTTTAATTTTTTTTAATTAAAATAACTATGTTGTCAAACAGCGAGTCTCCATGATTTATAGAAAAGAGTATCTTGAGGTAATTAATGGCTAACAGATATGAGACACATATTAAATTCCTTCATTATATTTTCATCTAAGACATTTTTAGGTTCTGAGAGAAATCCTATCCCCTCCTATTCTTTAAATTTTAAAATTCTCAAATCCTAACTTAAAGGTTCTTTTTTGAAATACTAGTTTTGTATCAACATCAGCGAATATCAAACTTAATAATTTTGAAAAATGGGGCAAAACTCCGTGCTGATCATTTCCTTCATTGTCAAAACAAAAAGAAAAATTTATTAGATTCTTCACATTTTATAATGATGTTTGTAAACGCACAATACTTCCTCCTCAAAAAAATTTCAATTGTTGCAGCAATTCGAGTAAAAAATATACCTAGCTATCGATGTCACAGCTAATACTAAACATTAAATTGATTTGTAGTCATTTTTTTTTCATATAAAAATCATTTGTCTTAAAATTGATTTGCGATTTTTTTTTATCTTAAAAACCAATAAAAACATCAAAAAAGTGTGTTTTTGTTATTTGCATCCAGCATCTTATTCAACCGTGGTTTGAAATCCTTGAAATTGTGTTAAAGTGCATTAAAGAGAAGAAAAAATTTCTCTGAATGTCACTCTCAAATCAATTCTTGATTTGCCATTTCGAAATTCTGAAGAAACATCTATTAAATATTTTTATTTCTTTCCAAGCTGTGAGTTTGATGATCATGATTTCTTCACAGCGTTCTGAAATTTGTCGCGGTTATTTGCTATTTACCTGACCATCGAGAGGTGACAAATAGTGTTTTAATGTCGTCACGTGACAAAATTTCATAAGTGGTTTATTTCCTGGTTAAAATTAACGAAGTTGAAATAAGGTTAAATGCATTAAGATGCGTAATTTTATTTTTTATTGTTTTTTTTTTTCAAACTTGTCAGTTTTATCTAAATTTCATTCTAAATTAATATAGAGATTTATTTTCTTTACAGTTTAAAACAAGACATTTTTAAATAAAATTTGAGTATTTTTCAATGCGTGAGATAAAAAATAAAACTAACAAATTTTCACAAAAAATAAAATGTATACTGAATTGCACGATTTGTGAAAACATAATGCGAATAATAATAATATCTGGAAAATACGTAAATATGCTTGGATTTAAAGTTTACGATAAGAATAAATATATAACCATATTCTCGTATATTTAACCATATTTTTTTTTTAGAGCATCAATAAAACAATGTTACATATAGGAAATGCAAATATATTTTTGTGTCATGACTAAGATTAATATATATGTACAGTGCAAGAAAAAAAAAGCGGACCACTCTAAATAACTTTTGATCTAATGATCGAATCTTCACATTCTGAGATTCAATCTTAATGGCGTGAGGGGTGAACTTAAATATTTTAATTAATTAGTACAAACGATGTTTTAATTTATGAAATCAGACACGAAAACATACTTTCGCTGAACTAGCATACTGGATTCGGAATTCTGTTCCCCAAAATATTGAGGGTAGCCGCAATCAGGGAAAATAGTTTAATCAGGAGATCGGTACAAAGTTAGGACCCAAATAAAATTAACAATAAGTTTGGACCCCTTCATGTTAATTTTATTTTTCGACATATTTTGAGATCTTTTTAAGCGAATTGAAGAATTTTTGCTCACAATTATAAAATTTGTTTTCCCAAGGAGAATTTCACGCAAAAATTGCTCATAATAAATATTTAATATTTTTTATATTTTATTTAAAAATAGTTGAAAAAATTTGAATTAAAGAAAAACATATTTTCTCTCACATTTTAAAGAATATAATTTTGTATGGCAAGGAACAAAATGTAGCAAAATCAGTCGAATAGTCCTTGATTCTTGAGCCATCGAATTTTTTTTAAAAAAGACTCATTTTTGTATAGCAATGTTGATTGGCTATTCGGCGCTGTTGTAACTTTCCTCATGAAGAATAAAATCTTATAAAATCATGTAATCGTGAGATAGGTGATAAAAAATTATGATAGGTGATATAAGAACATTATATTCTGAAAATATTATCAAAAGCTTTTATGTGTGTGGAGTATTAAAGAGAATTCAACAGCGAAGTATCAATCACTATTGTATGAATTTCGGTCATTATTTTATTGTCTTATTAGCAATTAAATTCTATAACAAAGTAAATTTTCTATGGAGTTATATTTGGCGCTAACTTAAAGGACGTTAGTAGCTATATGCTTTTTCTTATTTATTTTGAAAGAAAGCTATTATTACTTTTTTTTAATTTTATTCAAATTAGAATGTAAGAGTGTCATTCATCCTATAAAATTCAGTATTTTAAACCCTTGAGTAAATTCAGGCTCTGATAAGGGGGCTTCTGAAACTGAGTATTACCTTTTAATGTAAATAAATGATCAGTATGTTTAATCTAGGTGTATCTATGGGGCGTGCTTTGTCATAAAACAGAATTATTACCATGTAGTGTTAATAAACGGATATTATGATAAGACACAGTGTTTCTATGAGACGTTCTTTGCCATGAAACAGAGTTATTACCATGCAGTGTTATTAAACTGACACTATGGTAAGACTCGGTGTATCTATGAGGCGTTTTTTCACATGAAATAGAGTTCTACCATGTAGTGTTAATAAATTAACACTATTTTAAATCTTGATGTGTCTATGAGACGTGATTTGCCATGAAATGGAGTTATTACCATGTAGAGTTATTAAATGGACACTATGGTAAATCTTGGTGTATCAGTGCCGCGTGATTCGCCATGAGACGGAGTTATTACCATCATTGTTAATGGACATTATGGTAAAACTCGGTGTGTCTATGAGGCGTTCTTCGCCATGAAACAGAGTTCTACCATGTAGTGCCAATAAACGAACACTATGGTAAATCTCTAAGTGTCTATGAGACGTGATTTGCCTTGAAACAATTTTTTTCCATGTAATGTTAATAAACGGACGCAATGGTAAAATTCGACTCGTCTGTGAGATGTGCTTTGCCATGAAACGGACCATATAGTTTCTGTAAACCGTGAAGTGACAAATTCGAGAAAGCTACCAGACTGGTCACCAAAGATCTCTACTCTCTTGTTTTTTATACATTATTAAAAATGTTTACAAGCAATTCATTAAATTTATTGGTGCTTAAAAATTTCAGTGATTATTTTTTATGAAAATCACTTATTATCTTTAAGTAATTTTATATACAACTTATAAAAGATAACTATAAGCATTTAAATATTTTAAGCAGAAACTGGTAATAAAACACTTAGAAACTTAAGACAATTTTATTTTAAATAATTTAAATAGATCCTAAAATCTTTAAAAGTTTTTAGCTTAAATAATTAACGAACCATCGATATTGCTAAAATCATTTCACTCATAGCATATAAAATATATAGATATATTAAAATTTGTAAGGAAATCTAAATTTAAAAGAATTATTGGACAAAAATAATTTAATTAAACTGACATTAAGGAGAGAATTATAAAGTTCCCAAATAATTAAAAAGTTCTAAATCATTAAAAATATTAAGTAAAAACATTAAATGAAAACACTCAAAAGTTAAAAATAATGACATTTAATCATTTACTTAATATAACTTAATTTACTTAAAACAACTTAAATGTAAAAATTTAATTAATAAATTTATTAATTGAATTTAACACAATATCATACGTATTATTTAAAAAAAACTATTTTCATTATAGCTAAATTGTAAAATATTCTAAATTAATAACTCTGTAAAATGCAAGCAACACGATGAATGATTGTATTTCTAAATCTCTTCATAAATTTTACAATTTAAGGAATCAAATAGTTTTTTTAAAATTCCTTTTGACATATTTTAGATATTAAAATTTTAATATAATTAAAATATTTAATTAAGTTACTCCAAACATTTGAAACCCGCACAAAATTGTTTTCGTAATTTTAAAAAAACATCACTTCGCTCTTAAATGAGATAAAGACTTAGAAGGATTACAGTTCAGAAAGGGGGGGGCACGTTGATTAATAATTATACGATCAAATATGACATGAGAATTAGAATTTCATTCTCAATTAATGCTTTATCATCTGGAAATTTCTCAGTTTGCGTTTTATATCAGACAGACTGATATTGCTACATGTATTTCAAACTGAAATAATATCATTTCATTTATGAGAAAAGATTAAGAAGATAGTAATTTAAATTAATGCCTGTCACATTTCGAAATTAATTAAATGCATAAGAAAGGACTTAATAATAAAATTTTAATTAACCATTTATTTTAAAATTTGCTAAGTGCATCCAGAAAATAATAAGAAAATGCGTACAGTATGCAAAAGGAAAAAGTAAGCAGCCTGAATAACTTTTGATCTAATGAACAGATTTTTCCATATTTTTGGACCACTCTTGAACCACTAATTAAATTATATCTTAGTAAATGAAAATCAAATGCAAAAATAGAAGGTTAAAAAAGTGTTATGTTTCTTATTTTGAGTTCAGTACAATTCTATTTCATAATTTGCAACTGAAATCTATTTAAGACTTCACAAAACAATGTAAATTAATTTTCGCATCTTTAAAATCTTTGTGGTGTTTTTAATGTGTACACCGTTTAGGTTTGTTATTGAATTTCTCATTCATCTTATTACTTTATTCATCTAAAAAATATCTCAAGACAAAATGTTTCAGAAAAAGCACGTTTTAAAAGAGGAAAAAATTATGTTCTAAGTGCAAATTGAAACTAAAAATCACTAGTTTTCTTATAAAATGCCGTGCATTTACATATTTTTAAAAGGCTTAACTCATTTTAATTTAGAGAGAAAGAGAGTTTTTATCAGTATTTCTTTATCAAAGTGCTAATCATGGATTTTATTAGGTAAAAAAAATCTGTGATTTAGAATGTCACATAAGACATATTTATAAAGAATACATAGAATGCTATAAAGCAAAGAAAAAATTTGAAACTTATTTGCTAGATTTAAAAATTGCATTTGTTTTTTCAGTTCTTAGGAATTTCTTTCTATTATCCATAAGATATATTTTCCATATTTACTTCATTTAGTTACTGAGCTCTATTTCATTTTATACTAACTATTATTTTTACATTTAATTAATGTTAGACACTCACTTTGCTACTTCCACAGTTAATAAACGACTCCATAAATCATGTTACGATCAAACGTAACTTAATTTGTCCGATATTTAATATCCAATTTGAGTCAGAGTCGAAGTTCAGAAGAATCGATAAAGAGTCATTAATGTTATGACAACGTCGTTTTAAAAGATGAATTAAGTCATAATTGGCAAAAGACAATTTTGAAAAGGCACGCAAAGTAAAACTCGTTAAAAGGGAGAATACAGAGAAATCTAATTTGCATTTCGATCCATTTTGTATTCAAATTACTCAAGGCTTTTCTTAAAACAAATTTCCTTTATGTCCATTCGCCTTTCTTCTACTTGTTTTCTTAGCAAATCCATTTTTGCACTTTTGCATGAAATGCAAATTGTAATTTTAATGAATATTTTCATTCGGTGAATGTATTTTATACATAACTAATTTAAATGCTCGCTTTAAAATATAGAGTATTTCAAAAAGTATGAATCAAGAGCTAAGATAAATGTTTTATTTCTTATATATTGTGTCATTGAATGTGTCTCTGAAATACGATTCTTTCAAATTTGAAGTATGGATTTAAAAGAGAGTTTGGAGGTTGGAGCTCGATTCTGAATCTAAACAAAAACTGATCATGATATGCTGAATAATTTGCCCTTAGTGCAAAGTGGAGTATGTTGAGTGTGTCTTAGAGATGCGAATTTTTGAAGGTCTTTGTAGGGAGTAATAGTATATTCGAATTAGTATATTAATAAAAATTTATCATTATAAGCTGACTGATTAGTTCTAGGTGTAAAGTGGTAAATGTTAAGGATACCTTTGATAGTATTTTTGCTGATATTATTTTAAATTCGATTCATGGTTTCTGCAGAGAGTAAAAGATTTTGAACTCAACTTTGAATCAGAGAAAAAATTTATCATGATATGCTGAATGATTTGTCTAACCGGCATAGTGATTTATGTCAAGAGTTGTTTTTAAATGTAATTCTTTGAAAGATCGGATCTTGGTTTCAGTAGAGAGTAAAAGATTTTGAACTCAACTTTGAATCAGAGAAAAAACTGATCACGATATACTGAATGATTTGTCTAATGTGCATAGTGATTTATGTTAAGCGTGGTTTTTAAATGCAGTTCTTTGAAAGCTCGGATCTTGGTTTCAGTAGAGAGTAAAAGATATTGAACTCAACTTTGAATCAGAGAAAAAACTGATCATGATATGCTGAATGATTTGTCTAATGTGCATAGTGATTTATGTCAAGCGTGGTTTTTAAATGCAGTTCTTTGAAAGCTCGGATCTTGGTTTCAGTAGAGAGTAAAAGATATTGAACTCAACTTTGAATCAGAGAAGAAAATGATCATGATATGCTGAATGATTTGTCTAATGTGCATAGTGGTTTATGTTAAGCGTGGTTTTTAAATGCAATTCTTTGAAAGCTCAGATCAAGGTTTCAGAGAGTAAAAGATTATGAGCAAGATTTTGAACCTTGATAAAAATTACTCGTGTATAACACGTTGATTGATTTTTACTATGTATTTCAACTCAATGTGTTACATCGTATAGACGTTCTTTAATTTGAACAAATTCTTAGAAAGATTTGGAATCTGTCAAACTATCATTATAAGGAAATGATGCAAACTAATTTCTGTATCCGCTAACATCACCTTTTTCATGAAGTTTTAAAATGTCTTCGTAAATAAACATCATATAAATGAACTATTTAAACTTTTGAAAACATTTAATAACAATACATTTTAATTTGCCATGGTTGTAAAAGTTCATAAATTTTAAATTAGTAATTAATATATATTGAAACATGCACTTGCTTAATACTTAATTAAATAATACACAATTTGGAAATTAAAGTTTTTATTTAATTTACTGCACATAAGTTTTATATTTAATTATTTAATCTAAATTTCTTTATTTAATTATTAATAGTAGTAATTAATAACACGTAAAATTTAACTCATAGCATCATTATCATTGCAAAATTTAATCATAGCATCTTTATAAGAACGTCTCAATTAAAATCTCATAGTTAAAATTCCCACTTGTATTAATTTACTATTTGTGAATAATAATTGATATGGGTAAAAAAAAGTGAGAAATTTTTTTGCATTTAAAAGGGGGAAAAATAGCAATAAAAAAATTTTACAAAGTCTATCTTTCCTAATTACTTGAAAATTAAGTATTTTAATTAATTATAACCTTTAATGGAGATTGTGGATACTACAATAATCAGTAGAAAAGATAATTAATGGAGATATTGCTGTTGATTTAAGTAGAAATGTTTTAATGAGCATTCATATTTTATTCGACTTGAGAATCTCTTTCCTTATTAGAAGGCCAATATAGTCTTAAGAGCTTTATCTGTTATTCTTTGAACAATTATTTTAAATATGTAAACCAATATCTCCACAAATACTTACAAACAAGTAATTTTTAAAGCCAATTCCGACTTAGATCAGCAAAAAAAATTTCCTTTTAGTTACTTTTTATTAAATAATTACACGCTTCACTACTGACGGTATTTATTTCTAAATTTATATCCTGCTATATTTGTTATATAAGAGAATTTTTTTTTTCCCATATAAAACTCAAATTAATGAATTAATATTTGAAAACTTTGCATTAACGGCCACTGAAAGTTTAAAAAAATGCGTTAGAACTCGAGTGGATGAATAAAAAGTATTTTATGAACGATTAAAAATTTGAACAAGATATAGAAATATATAGAGAGAAAAAATTGATTGAATAATTTTAACGTAAAATTTAATATAGCTGAAAGAGTTGATAGAAATAAACCTATCCACTAATTCTCGTTTTAACATCATTATTCGTGATTCTTCTGTTAGCAGCGATTACAAATGTTTACTAATGTAAATGTTACAAATGTTATATTTACAAATATTGTAGTATACTTGATATAACAGTTGCTTTTTTATTTATTTCCAAGTATGCTGGTTCATCACTCTTCGTAAGGGAGATTGTCAGTTCAAAACAGAATGGTTTTTTTCTCCCTTCATTTATTGGACATTTTGTTAAAATGTAGTTGTTTGATGATCTTTAAAGGGTGTTCTAAATGTGAGATCATTAGTCTTTAAATCAATGTATTATTATTCCAATGTTGTATATGTATAATTTATAAAACGAAAGAAAGTTAAATTTTGTTAATCTTTCAGTAATTAAATTTTAATGTATGAAGATACAAACTTAATTAGGCTGATTAACTTGTGCAGATGATATTTTAAGTTACGAAATTGAACACGTTCCCTTTCTGTAAACATGCATTTTTCTGGGCTGGGATAGCCTGGTTGGTAGGGAACTGGGCCCATGTCCAAATGGTCGTGGGTTCGATCCCTGCCGGCCGAAGACTTCCCGTGTAGTAAATGGTGACTGATGCACGTTAAATCTGTCGAGTCTCAAAGTCCTCCATGTTCCCATAACAAATCAATACCTCTTGGGGTACTGAATTTGAGATTTATCGTTCTCTGATTCAGGTCAAAATTACGATCGGTGGAAGAATGAATGTATGCATCAGTGGGTCTACCCTATTAACGGGCGTGACGTATTGATGTGGCAGAAGTCTAATTCTTGACCATAGATGGCGCCACTGGAAAACAAGAACAATCGCCCATCTGCCTTAATGGCATACGTCAACAACGACAACACGCATTTCTCTTTACAAAAAAAATGGTTTCTCTATAATAAACATACACTTTTCTAGTTGAATATAGATTCTTGACCTAAAAGCATGAAGAGACTAGTCGTAATCTGTAAAAAGGTCCCAATAGTTTAGTATTGAAAGCAATCTAAAGTTTACTACAAGATATTTTTCACACAAGTGTTAACACACATAAACAAGTCCCGCACTAACACTCGTTACTCAAAATAATCCTTACAAAAAATGAATTCTAATAATTGTTTAAAAAATAATAACTGCTTCTCAAACAATTTTAGAAATATAGTGAAATGCTCAAAAATGCGAAAAATTAATATTAAAAGGGGTAAGCTTTCGACCATTCTACTGGACTAAACAATTTATTCAAATTTAAGTTCGTGAAAATGTGTTCATTAGATTAATTAGACTAGTTGCGTTTTTTATTTAGCGCAAAGTATGTAGCTCATCTGAAATATCGATTAATGCATAGTGAATAGTACCCATTTACTTCCTGCCCTGTTTTGCACACAGCTGCTCGGTTCATTACAAAAACCAATATAAAACTCAATTAGTACAAACATAATTTGAATTTAACGAACTATTCTTAAATTTCTTAAAAACTATTCTTACTGAAGCTGACAACAAGAAAAATATTTACCTGTTCGCGGTCTAAGTTCACCTCTCCTTCAGTTTAAAAATTGCATATATATTTAAAAAAAATCAAGAGAAAGAATATGAGATTCGTCACCCGTCTTGCCATGAATTACACTAAGAGTTGAGCTTTAAGGCTATAGCTATTTTATTTTATGATTGGCGTTGACAAATAATCCTGTTAACCGGAAGGACACAAGGTTATTTGTCAGCGTTACATGTTTCAGATAAAAAATTATTCGATAAACAGAATTTAACTTTTGAAAGAACAAACCTCATAAAAATGCTTTCAGCAACTTAGTTCTTTCTTAGGTGATAGGCAGAGGATTCCTCTGTTTGATAGTGAACCTTTATGTGTGTTAAATTAAACTTAAATTTCCTGAAACAAAAGAAATCTCAGACAAAGCTTTAATTCATATTAGTCAAATTCAATTACTCCAAGTATAAAGAATAAGATTTTTGCTATATTTTAATAGATCAATAGACTGGAATATATTCTTTTTGATAATAGTAATTTGTGTTTAAACTTCGATCGAAAAACCGATTTTTTTTTAGCTATTTTTTCAGCAAAAAAATAGACTTCGAATAACCTTTGATTTAAATGTTTGGTTATTGAAGAATCTAAATCAAAGTTCCACAGTTTAAATAACTTCAGGTATTTTGAATAATTAAATTACAAAATGGGTAAGTGCTTTCTACGCACCTGATGCAAATTATTTTATAAAAGTTTACCACTAAAGTTACTGCTATGACAAACATAAAAATTAAAAACTACTTGAAAAAATGCAAACTGAGATGATGACAGGTTCATACATTGAAATTAAGCTGCATTTTTTAAGAAATACTTTTAGAACAGATATACTTAATACTGAGAATTATTTATTTTCAAATCTTTATGTTCAGCTCAATTCATGTCTCAGGATGCACTTATGTGTGTGAAGTTTCAGAAAATATTTTAATCTTATTGTTTACGTTCTTCAACAAAATGAAAATTCAGTACAAACTTTAAGCTTTCAATATTTCAGTATTTTGCCGTAACACAAAAAATAAACACGAATGTTTGCTTCCTAATTTTTAAACATTTTATCTCCTAATTTTATAAATTCTGAACTGGAGGACAAGTTTAACGTTTATCATTGACCCACAACTTGTACTAGAATTATGAAACTAAATAAATGTGGAACTAGCAGGAAAATCAACAACATATTGAATAACAGGAATAGAAACATTTTTATTCACAAGAAGGTAGAAGAATTCTTTCCAATCAGACAATACAAAAGGTAGGACAACATTTAAGATACACATTTAGCAAGAATTTGTTCATGGTCCTGCCATGGATATTCTTGATGAATATGAAAGACTTGACATCCGCAGGAACATTTCTGATATTTCTCATCACTTGTAAGAGGTCATTCCGGAAGTTGAGGCTGAAGCGTGGTATGCAGTCACATTGGCACCAGCTGTTTTAATTTTACAATAGAATAAGTGTGATATTTTACAACTCTATGAATAATGCAAATTTTTGATATTCATCTGAAAGAAAAGATGCAGCGAAACTTGTACACCAATTTCAAACTGCTTAGAATTTTTCATAGAAAAATACATTTTATTACAATCAATACATATCTTCTCGGAATATTTAATTGCATAAATATATTTCGTTATTCAAGTTTTAAAGAATTTAAAAGTGGAACAATTTATTCATAAACTTCGTTAACAAAATTATATAACATGCTTAGCATTGCAAGAATATGCAGGAAAAACAATCCAGCAAGATCTGCGTGGCTAAAAAAGAGATTTTTAGATTTAAACCAGCTATATATAATTATTTATATTATTTTATTTCTTTTAGTTCTTCCTATCTCTATCTTCTAAGTCCTATATCTTCTTATTAACCTTCATGAGTGATTTCAATTAACAGCAGAGAAAAAAATAGTTTTTATTAATATTTAAATTAGTATTACTTTGAAATAAATTATTTTCAGCTTATAATTAACACTAAAAATATCATTTTAATTGTTCTCAAAACTGAAAACTAATTATTTGAATTTAATCATAAAACGGATATCAACAGAAACATGAATAAAAAAGTTTCTCTAAGATATTCATCTAAACAAAAATGCCTAAAGCAGATTTCATTTTTTTTTAATTATAATTTTTTTGTAGAAAGATAAAATAGATTTTTAAATTAAAAAAACCTTAAGTAGAATTTATGTTTTAAGAATAAATATTCTATAATATAAATAAAACTGCAGCAATTTACAATATAACTAAATAATCATAGTTTTATTTGCCCAAAAAATGCACTTAATGTCTTCCCGGGAATTTTTTTTTCCGACGTTATAAGAAGAAATACGTTAATGACAGACTGTCGTAAGATTTTCTCACATCTCAAGCTAATGCATAGTCATTAAAGTGGTGATAGGCACTAAAGAAAGTAATTTTAGGAAAATAAAACTACGAAAAAGTACCACACTAGGGTACCTAAGTACGGAATTCTTAAAAATTTTATGCGACTAAAAGAGAAATGCACTAAAAACTTTTGATTAAAAAAGTATAAGGTTTTTTACTAGATATAGTAAATATTTTATGAAGTAACTCATTAGTGAAAAGAATTGGTTTTATGCAATATTCAGTAGCAAATACTATAAAAATTTTGCATTTTAAAACGAAATACAAATCATTATTTTAGGTTTTCATAATCATGCATTGTTGTTATTCAAACTGAAAGTTTTAAAAAATTACTTCATAAAAAGAATCGCTGGGTCATTTCGCAGAACTTGTCACTAACAAGGGACATTGCACAGCTAAGTGTTCTAAATTTTCTATGATAATAAGAGTCAGAAAGTTTTCAATTATTCATAATAAATTCGATACTCAGCTAAATGACTCTTATACACTTTTTAATTAAGCCGACAGTTTTTCTTTTAAGAATAAATAAAGGTTTGCTACATATGTGCTAAGTCAAATATTGAAGAATAATTGCATTATAAAACAAGTGGATCTATTATTTTTAAATTAATTTTATAAAAGTAAGACAAAAAATGGATACAAATTGAGTCAATAGAAAGCAAAATATACACATTTTATATGCCTGTAGAAATATTTTTCCGAATTTCTGCAGTCCGAAACAAAAATCAATCACAATTGCATAGCGTATTTAAGAAGTTAATGCAGTTATGATAAACATTACTCAATTGCTAAGATTTTTTTTAAAAATTATTTGCACCTGCATAAAACATTTAAAATTTCTACAGATACAGGGTAAAAATTAAATAAAAAGAAAAATCGCAGAAAATCAATATTTATGGGGAAAGAAAGTTAACATGCTTAGTAGTCACTACCTTTAATAGATATTTTTAGAATCATTGTCAAAAAAAATATGCACAGTGGGGATTCACAATTTAATATCGAGAAATAATATTAGAAGAAAGGCAAACCCTATCGATATCTGGCGAATAACTATAGAAGAAATCAAAATGAAAAATCAAAAACCAGTTTGATTGCTCGATATAATTTGGGGATGCTTCTAAACGTTCCTTTTTGAATACTTCTCTCTATTTCGATAGGTAATCAAACATTTTTTGGTGATTTCAAAACCACAGTAGTTATTACTCAGTTTTCAATACCGTTTTAATTCCTTTGTTCGTCTAAATATTAATTTGCGATCTTTAATGCGCATCTTCTTTAATTGAAAGTAACTAAAAATAGACATTAAGAGCAGGTATTTTGGTACATTAGTCAGAATTAGATTGAAATTGGATCGTTTAGATAGACAAATTTCTCATTTAATGCTCGAAATTGAGGAATAAATTGTCTATTTTTGAACAGAAATATTCGTAAGTTTCTGAGAAACATTTTAACTTCTCAGAAATAGTTTCATGCTGTTTTTTTTAAACACCACAGAAATTAAATGGTTTATGGTTTAAAAAATATCAAATATTCAATACAAATTTATGAGATAGACATTCAAAGTAACAAATATAAACTTGTTTCAAAATCTCAAAGCCGTTTGCGTCTCGGTATTGCTTTCTAGCGTTTTCCTTAAACTAAAGAAAAATTTACTGTAAGAGAGTTTTTAAAATTCTTATGCAGGTATTATTAAAGTATAACACTACAATTTACAGCATATCAAATAAAGTAAAAGTAGGACAAATAGATATTATATGCGATAAATCTTTTTCAAAAAAACTGTACATTAATAATGTTTTTTTTTTAAACTTAAAAATAAATTTTTACAAACAGACGAAAAAAAACTCCTAAAATATACTATTTTCAAGCCATCATTTTCACTTAGTTTAAGCATACGTTTAAGATGAAGGAATAGTTAAGCTACATCACGCCAAAAGTGAAAAAAAAGCAATTTAAGTAGCAGGAAATAGGGCAATTCCATGATACAAATGACAACATAAAAGAATGAACATTTAATAGCAATTTAGTTACTTATTTTTTTTATTAGTTATTTCAGAAATAAGATTGAAAATTGAAGTTTTTAGTTTTGAAATAATAGTAACAAAAGTTTATTAAAATTTTAATATAGCGTGTATTTGTAACCTCAGTTACATACAAAATTATTCTCAAGAGCTATTTCTGTACTTTTCATTTCTCAATTCATGTGTATTTCCAATGCTTCCTGATAATTTAAAGCTTGCTTTTAAATAAAATTTCAAAACTAATCACATTATTTCTTATAGGAAGAGAAATTCAAATTAAGAATATGCTTTACACCATGTCCTTTCTGTGAAACGTCAGTTACATTTTTATTCTAAACAGAATATTTTCAAATTTTCATACCTTTTGCGATATGCATAATAATATTAGGTTATTATAAAACATTCCACATATTCTTTTTAAATATATACACATACATATAGGATGTTTTTTCACTTTCATTTAAAAAAATTAAACATTGGTTTTTTAAAAAAATATTAAGCATTTATCAATGAAAAAAGCTTTAAATACGAAAGACTATCAAAATATAACGTCACCACGGAATCGCCCAATATATAAATTAGTCATAGTTCTAAAATATTTGACATCACGAATTTATCTAACCAAATTATTTAATAATGAGATTAAGAAAAAGCAAAAATTATGTTTACACCATTCAGAAATATACTCTACATAGTGTTTTAACAAAAGAATAGTGATTTTTAGATCATTACAAGACAAACATCACTAAAATTAGTTTTAAAGCAAACATTTAAAACAAAAGGGTTAAGTATAAAAATGACTAAATGAGATTCTATTTATTAAGTTTACAACCTCATATAGGAAGCATTGGGTATCAACTTTAACCATAGAATTTCAAAAAAGAAGAGAAAAAGAAGAAGCGTGAAAATATTTTTAATTTTTTTTCTTCCTTTCGGTTAGTCTTAAGAAATGTTTTATTTTTTTAAGAAAGAATATAACTAAAAATCACTCAAGAAGAAATTCTGAACAGTTAATTGACACTTAACAAAAAAATTTTACCTCCAAAATAGAGCATCTACTATAGATGACTATGCACAAAATACTTTTGAAAATCAAAGTCCGTAATTCACGTAATTCATTATTTTAAAGTCACTTTCCTCTGAAAGCCTTGATTTTTGTGTTTTTCTCCCACAAAAACAGGACTTTATTTCCACATGTAAAGGCAGAATCTAGGCAGAAAATAACCCGACACTATGGAGGTTTCAAATTCAGAAAATTTTGTTTTTCATACAATTACAAAAACAAAAACCTATTTTTTCAAATTCACAAAAATATAAGTAAATGCCTTAAATAAAAAACCTTTACTGACATTTAAAAAAATCTGTAATAATCCCTGATAACATTAAAACTCATTATAATTTAAAAACGTCTATATTTTACGCCTAAGGTTAATGAGTTTTTTTAGAGGTCTTTTTTAATTTTTTTGGACATAAGTTTTCTACCCAATTATTTAAGTTAAAATATTTATACTTTATAGATATCTTGCACTTTAAATGAAAATTTATGAATTTAGGGTAAAAATGAGTATTCTTTAGACAAGCAAGACTGACACAAATAAATTAAATTATACAAACAAAGTTATATAAGCAAATCTGCATATCATTATACTTTTTAGTAAAACAATTTAAAAATGAAAAGAGAAAAATTTACATCAAAGTAAAACATGGACTTCTCTAGTTTGATGAATATTATAATGAAAATTGCTTACTTTTTATTCGGAATAAATTAAGGATCCAAATAAGAAAGAAAGCAGAAAATTAAATAAAATGAAATATTGATATGTCACACATTTGCGTGACTTTTCGAAAGTCATGAAAAATACACAGTTGGATAAAATCAGATTATCAAATAAATGAAATATGCCGCGATACATACTATTTCCAAAACACAAAAGTAATATTTATTCAAAGTTTCAAAACTCACATTTGTATTTTAATAAAGAGTTTAAATTAAATTCAATAGAAATTAATAAAACCATTTTCGTAACACCCAAAATCAGTTTATGTAAAAGAATAAAATATTTTGATGAAATATTGAAGCTACCTATTTTTTTAAAAAAAAATAGACATAATTATTGAATTTTTTTAAGCATAATTAAGACTGTTGTTCCTAGATAAAAACTAATCCTAAATTCACATTGTTTATAAAACCATATGACGCAAAAATGCCCCAAACTTATGCTAAAATTGGATTTTATTTCTTGGTACAATTTAAAAATTGAGGAAGTAAAATTATTATCAAATCAAATTGTTTTCCGGTGTGTATTTCTAAATAAAGGAAATTACATTATTTTGAAGGGGGAAATCAAATCAAAGGCGTAGTCTCAGAATGATTCTCTAATTTCAGAATTAAAAAATTGATACAAATTAGTATAATATATCAAAATAAAAAATGGGAATTTTGTAAATCGAAAGCTAAATCAGCGTATTTCTTAAAGAAACTGTGAAAATAGAATATGTCTTTATGTTTATTTTTCGGAACAACAGCTTAAGAGTTTTATAATTTATATTTATAACTTATAAAACAAATTCATGAACACTGATGCAGCATTTAAGCAGGAAACAAAAGGAAAGTGAATAATTTAAAAAACACTTATTTAAATACAAAAACAATTATAAGCATTTGGCAATAACACAATATTTTATAATTAAAAAATACGGTATATAGAGCAGTCCACTGAATTTTGAAGTGATTTGCGTAGCACTTCATTTGTCCTACTTTGTAATAATTTATTTAAGTATGAAATCCAGATGATAAAAACTAGAAAAATTGTTTCTGTATGTAATCGTTGCACTAAAATTGAGAAAAATTTCACTGATAATATTTGCGTGTAGTCTTATCAGGGGTGACACATTTTATTTGCAACTGTTTATCTTGTGCACGCTATTCTTCAATAGAAAAACCATTTAGTTGGTTTGTGTAGAACACAGTTTAAAAATCATCCAGTTTTGAAAACTAGTATGTTCATAAAGAAAATTAATTCAAAATTTACACTTTTAAAGTTTAAGCTGTTCGATTGCGAGAAAACATTATTTTACTATTAAATGATGAACAAAAATAAATAAAAACTTCATGCGCAAACTAATTACGCAATATTTCTTATTGACGCCATCTTTGTTCATCAACAAATATTCTCGCTGGTTTTAAACGAAGAAATTTCGTAACGAAATAAACATCTAATGTGAGACTGGAATTGAAATGCAATTGTAAATCAGATCAATTTGAAGTTTCATAAGCGACTATGAAAAAAATCCTAATCTATTTAATGTCCGGGTCGTTCGTTTTATAGCTTCATCTTTATACCTCCATATGGTGGTGTCTTTTAGGGTATAAATACGAAAGTCTGTTTTGCAACTATTTTGCAACGAACCCACGCAATCTTTGCGGTAGTGCTGTAGTTGGGCTAAGCTTGTGTTAACAGAAAATGTAGTGCAGGTCCCTAAGCAATTTAGGGGGAAATGATTGTGTAGGGATACTACCCTTTCGGTGTTGTGAAAACATTTCACATAGGAACCAGGTTTTGTGAAATTTTTACTCCGATACACGTGCTGAAACATATGAAGAAATCTTGGAATGCCTTGTTCGTGAGCTTCGTGGTGCAAATCGTCGCCATCTTGAAGGTCATCCAAAAAGTAGACATTACGCACATTGTAGCTGGCTCTGGTGTAATTTTTTTCTTTCAACGCTTGCCGAACAACTTCTTTCATAAGATCAGACCAATTTTCATACTTAACAGGCATAATTATTTCATCAATATCCAGAAGAACAACATATTCATAAGAATAAAGATTCCTATAGAGGCAATCATTGTAAGGAATTAGTTCGTTTTGCCGTTTATGAGTTAGTTTCGATTTGAGATACAAATGTCTGAAACCTGGCAAATTAGGTTGGTTGCCAGGTAGTGTTATAGGCGTGAGTTGTACCAGTCCTTCTTTTTGGTAATAATTGAGAACTTTTGAGATGTTCGGGTGAACTTCGAGCTCATACAGGAATATTTTCTTCGCCCCAAGAATATTCAACATTTCCATCCATTCTACAAGTCTGACGCTGAGATCTTCGTGCAAAAAATCTAACCCCTTAACACACACTGCAAAGTCTTCCTTTTTTGCAGGTCTGTCATACCGAACTCTTAAATTCGTGGTAGGTTTATCGCAGCGTTTTTCAACTAAGGATACACTTGTCGGTACCTGTCCTCCAGATTCTTTGGTGGGCACTTTGCAAGATATCACATATGGTTGAAGTATGCCATTTTTGTAGTTCCCCCACTTACTATACCACGCATACGTGTAAGTAGCAGGCGTAAAAATGACAGTTTTCTTCTTATCAAACCAAAGCTGACAAATTGTTGGCAAAGGTTTAATACGATCGACCATGCCAAGTATTCTTATTAAAGGCGTGCTTCCTGCTCTCCATCTGTTATCATAATATGCACCATAAAGATAAAACGTTCCATTTGAAGTTTGAAGTCGTTGCCAATATATATTGTTGAAATCTAATTCATAAAGACTAGGAAATTTCACACAGGATTTGCTTCCAATTGGGCGGAGCTTGTTCGCTGACCAATAAGCAAGCGGAAGGTTGGAATGATTAGCGAGTAAAGTCAGAAGCTGTTTTTCATTTAATGCAGGACTGTTATCAACTTGAGGTTCTAAATCTAAGAAATTTTGAGGAATACCCGGCGTTCTACTTCCTGATGGATTATCTTGTATTCCTGGTGGAGATGTGGTGGGGCTGTTGTCAACATTGCCATTGGCAGCTGCTGCTGCGATAGCTTGCATTGACTGTACATTCTGCAGAAGACCCCTGTTCACGCGAGCTGTAAGGTATGTGACAGCTCCATTGTGATTCGTAATACGGAACACCAGGTAGCACAAACATGTCCAAATGCAAATGCCGTACAGAATTTTCTTGAAAGCTCTAGCTGGAACGATACGAAAGGTTGTCCACCCCATCTCTGCTACTGTATGATCTAAAAAGAAAAAAAAAAGCAATTTAATAAATCTATATTAAATTACTGCATCTCATTTTTTACTCAATTAATGAAAAAACATGTTATAAAGAAATGAAGTTATGAATTTTCAATGACAGTTTAAGCATCATGTTTTTCAATTAATAAAGAATATCAGATAAAGAAAAATTGAAGAACTAGAATTACAAACATTGATTGAAAAATTTTGATAACAATGAATAGTGGTAGCTCAATGTGGCTTTCATGCGCTCAAATATTTTGTTAAATAATACAGTTATTTGAAACTTCGATGAACTTAAATTACATCTACAATTTATTTAATATTTTCCAGTTTTATAAAAAAGTGAAACTTCATCTGTAAATAATGATTTGCTGTAAAATTGTAATAATATTAGAAATAGGATTATATTAAAGAGGCTTTGATACAGAGTTGCACAATGCAAGTACACTTGGTTGAGAACAGTGGTTTCCAACTGACGGCCCGTGAAGCCTTTTTTTGTGGCCCGCGAACTAAAATATATTAGTTGTCATTTTTTTGCGGACAATTTTCGTAAAAAAATCTATATGGGTTTAAAATACTCTTCTCGTTAATAAAAACCTAATTTCGTCGTTTCTGAGAAATTTATCATACCAACGGTGCAGAAAAAAAATTATTTCTCAGGTTTTGTTTCCAAGAAAATATTTATTCAAATACAAAAATAATCGCGTTTGTTGCTCTTCTTTATTTCATTTTTTTGTATTTTGTGAATATAAGTTAGCATGTGTGTATCAGAAATTTTCTCGACGAAATTCTCCGATTTAACTTTATGAAACCACTCATTTTGGACGAAAATATTTACACACACATTTGTAAATTTTAAATTTTAAATGTAAATATCCATTCTCTGGTGGTTGCAACAGACAAACCTCAATTTTGTCATTGAACATTTTGTGCGCTACTATGTAAGTTTTAACACCAACCTTTTTAAAGTTATATCATTAGATATTTGTTGCACATTCAGCGTGCACATAAAAATTAGTGTAGCCCGAATTTTTTAATACGCAATTAAATATTTTTAAAAATCTACTTCTTATTTTAATTTGCAATTCAATACAATTGTACAACTTGGTAAAAATCTGACAGTAATATTTAATGTTTCTTCAAACATAAAAGAGTCCTACATAAAATTTTGATAAATAAAATAGTGTAACTTCCTTATCTTTTTTTGATAGAACGAGTTTTAGATATAATCCCGTCTGGCATGGATCGTTAACCTTGAAGTTCAATTACTGTAATAGTTGAATCTAAAATTGAGTAAACAGTATAATTTTCCCAAACTATATAATAACTATTTCAAACTACGACGCACACTTTATTTATATTTAAATTCAAACGAAAACAGACTTGGAAAAAAATGATAGCTTAGTTAGTAATATTAACTCAATTTTATAAGCTTCCGCATTAAAAAAATGCAATAAAAATAATTACTAAATTTAATGGTTTTGCATTTTAAGTCAATATCAAAGATAAATAAGAATTTCCTTCCTTATCAATAAATTAGCTCCAAGAATTACGAAGTAACTTTTTTAAAAAAAATGTCTAGTTAAAACATTTTTTTTTCTATATACATTTCATTTATGCTCCGTTCATAAGTTTAAGTAATTACTTTTAGAATGAAAATAAATTTTTCCCATGTTTTTTTGAAAAATTGAGGAAGCTTATTTATTTGTTAACTTTAAATAAACATCTAGGATTTTAACCAGTTCACACTCTTCCGTTAATGCACTTTAATAATGCAGTGTAAAATAGATGAACGACATATGTTACACGGATTTTTTTATTCACATATTTTGTTTACTTATTTACTTTTGTTTACTTGCTTTCTTTAATTGCATTTTTAAATATTTTTTCCATTTAATTATTTCCCATTTTTTTACCATTTAATGACGTTTGACATTGTTTTTAATTTTTTTCAATGTTTAAAAATACTGCACAATTTGACTCGCTAAATTTGTAATTTGACGAAAGGAAGTAAAAGATGGCTATTCAATGTCAAATTTTTGAATTATTCTAATAATTATAATCAGAACTGTATTACGTGCAAATTTTCAAAAGCCGGCATAAAGCGTGCCATTTGGAAACGTTCCTTTCTCCTGTTTTTATAATCGAAAACCACTTGCATGCGAGTCATGCTTCTCATTTCGAGTAGAAGGTATAATAAACAAGTATCTTAAATCCTATGGCGATACAATGTCTTCCTGTGCCTAAAACTATAGTTTTCAAAACGTTCCAGAACACTTTTACAAAAGGGCCGTGAAACCAATTTCTATCTACTCTCAAAGAATAAGAAGCTCAATAGGAAGCTAATAAACGTAACGACAATTATATATAATACATAATTTAAGCCATTTTTATATCTCAACAGCGTATAATCGTTATATGTTGATTCTACAGATCTTTAAAAAAAATTTTAAAATAAAACTTACAATAAATCAGATAAAATCAAGTGACAGATGTTTTAATATAATTTGATAGCTCATCCTGAAAGCTCAAGAAAGTAAATCACAAATTTTTTTTTAACCTAATTTCACGTTTCCAGAAGAAAAAAGATCCAAATTCATTCATTTAATTTCTTATTTATATTTCCCACTGATATTCCATTCATAACTTTTTCCAGCAAAAATATTAAAGTTAAAGAAATCTAGGATACAGTTCAATTGTTCCCTTATTTATAACAAAAAAACAAAACTTCCAATCATTCATTATCCTTTAACAATAGAAATAGTCATTCAAAATTTACTTACGCTTCGGTTATGCATTTACAGGGAGAAAAAGAAGAAAAAAACCATCACATGAGATGGAGACCGACGAAGTTAAAATATTCGTATACATTTTGTATTTGACTTTTTAAATCTTAAACTAGGTTACAATGCCATAAAGAATAGTTGGAGGAAATGAAAATAAAATTAAATTCCTACAATTTATAAAAGCAAAGTACTTTTAAGTTAAAAAAAATAATATAACAACGCAAACCAAACACACATTAAAGATCATATTTCAAATTGTATTTTTAAACTTTGCTAATGTGTTTAGTGATATTTATGAGGATAAAATAATGATTATACTTGTACTTATTTTGATGAAAAAAAAGATAAAAAAACAAAAAATATAAAATATTTAATCATCTGATTTCCAATGTTATGTTCTCAATCTAACCAAAACATTTGTCACTCTTCTTGTTACCCTCCTTCTCCCTGCCCATATCATTTGTTAACAGTCTCTGACGTTAAAAATAAGGTGATATAATATATCGATATCGCGATTACGATACATCACTGATACCTTTTTTTTTAAAAGTACTAAATAAATTGAGTGTTTTACGAATACTTTGATTAAGTTGTACCTATTTTTTTTTTCTTTTATCAGAAAATTTTTTTTTCAATCGCAATTTGTCCGTCTGACTATTGAAGAAGATAATTTGTATGCACGAGTCAAATAATGCACCCTTTTTGTTGTAGTTCATTTACGTCACACTAGAGCTACACAATGGGCTATTGGCGACGGTCGGGGAAACATCCCTGAGAATGATCTGAAGACATGCCATCACAATTTTGATCCTCTGCAGAGGGGATGGCACCCTCGTTTCGGTAGCCCAACGAACTGCGCACGAAGTCGAGCACTTTGCGGTAGATCAGTTTAACGAGGACCAATACCGCACAACCTCGGTCCCTACGCAGACTGATCCAAGTGGTCACCCACTCGCGCACTGACCGCAGCCAGTGATGCTTGACTTCGGTGATCTGCTGGGAACCGTTTCTTAATGTTCAGTTTGTGGGAGTAATGCACCATTTTCTAACAGTCATTTGAAATTTAAAAGATATACACTACCGTTGATTAATTTAGAAAAAGGCTACTGCAATTTGTTTTATGGTTTATTAATTTTTGATTGTAAACTAAATGGAAGTAGTTTGAATTGACAAAACTCGCTTTTGCACATTAAGATTTCATTCATTGTTTGAGAAGTAGCTAAAGGATTAAGAAAAATTATTAAAAGTTATAAAAAGGTATTGTTTTTCGGTAAAATATTTTTTACTCTTAAAGTTATTCATCTTGATTTTCATCATTTTAAATTCAAGCTAAAGTATTTCAAAATTGTTAACCAATAAGTAAGTTATATAAATTTTACTAAAAGCCTTGTGTGCAATCGTGTCCAGTCAGTCAACATATGCCCTTGAAATAACCTGAACAAAATTGAAAAACCTTATTAGAAAATAACTTTTTGGTACTAGTACTAAATAATTTAGCAAAAAAATTTAGCAAGTTTTTGTAACTACAAAAATAGAAATTTAAAAGGGATACGTGAAATTAAAGTTGCAATGGTAACCAAGAAATAAAGTTTTAATTTTAAATGCCAATTTAAAAAAGTGATCACTGAGAAAAATGATTGATGTTCACAATTAAATCTTTATGGAATTAAGAAAAAAATTTTAGAAGCATGAGCAACAGCAAAATGAATTCTTTTCACTGAATTCATTTTAAGTCAATGATATCCACTTTTGAAGGAAATAAAAAATTGTCATATGCCAGAAAACAAAAATTATATCAAAGTAATTAAGAGGGGTGGTGAGGTGTAGCGAACAGGTGGCTCTGCTCCCTAATACGCTTTATTGGTTTGCTTATAACTTATTAAGAATAAAACTTACATTTTAAAAGAAAAATTTCTCTTCGAAATATAAACTGCCAAATTAAGAAAAGGCAACAAAAAAAGAAGACTGGCAATGTAAGAAAAGAATTCTTAAGAGGATTTAAGGGTTGATAGTGCGAAATCTTTCTATGCAAATTAAGCTGATTTAAGACAGTTGATACTACGAAATATCACATTCCCAAATCAACAACAGTACATTACAAGATAAGGAAGAATTTACATTTGATCCACGGTCTCTCGGGAATTCTCGGTAGAATCTAGAAATTCCAAGGGTGAAAAACGTAGTACTCTGATGTTTCATTAGATAGAAAAGATAAATGTTTGCTCGGGGAACAATCTGTTGTTTTTCATTCGCCAATTTCTTTGTTTCAATCCATCGTCGATGCTAAATAACCCTTTGCTTCTTTTTGTTTTGCAGAAGAAAGATATGTAGAATGTACGATGTTTAGTCAAGAATTAATGCTTTCTAAGTGATTGTTTTTCATGTAGATTGAATTCAAGAAAAAGGATATTTTTATATATTGCTTGTTCTGTAACCATCGCACTTTAACGGTATTTTGAAAATTCCTGGGAAAAGTGAAGTAAAAGTCACTAAGTTACTTGAAATACTCGTATAGGGTGATATTTGTTACAGTAGCTTTCAAAAATTATTTCACTACTCCAAAATTATTCCACTACTCCAAAATTATTCCACTACTCCAAAATTATTTCGGAGAATAAATTTTTTTTTAAAGAAGGTGGAACTTATTACTTTGATGATGGTTGAGCGAAAGGTTTTAGGTGGTGATAGAAATATATTTTTCAAATTGTTGGCCAGGTTTTTCATTTTTTAAGAATGAAAAATATTCAACAAAATTATTTTATTCATTTTCAATTGACCTGAAAAATTTATTTTTTTAAAAACTCTCTTATTTCTTTATTTTTTTAAGTTTGTGTCTGTTAATTTAGATTAGCGACAAATTTCAACAAGAAAAAAATATGATAAATTCTGCTTTTTCGAAATTTCTATTGCCAATCAATACAAATATTTAGTTCAAGCTAGTTGGAAAGTGGTCACTATTTTGAATGCTTTTGATTTATCCCCACAAAAGACACGAAAGCTTAGAAAAACATAGTGAAATAAAAAAAGTACTTTTAATACATGAAAATAATAGTTCTATTTAAAAAATCCTTGCCTATCAAACAAGAATATTACGTGATTTTGCCCTATAATTAGCATCGAATAAACAGTTTCCTTAATATGAAAATTCCAATCTATCTTATTAAACAAACCATGTAAACGATTGTCTCACACAAAAGACATTAAAAAGGGTTCAGTTTAATAGTTCACATACGAAAGGAGCTCTATTTCTCGTAGAATAATTAAAGTGGATTTCTTAAATTAGAAACTAATCCTTATTTGTTGGTAAACTCCCATTTGGTAAACACGCGAATTTTGATCAATTGAATCACGAAACTTTATTGTGAAGAATTGTTGTAAAGATATTAAGAGGGAGTGATGCGTAGTTTCGAGGATAAATACACGAAGCATTCAAGTTCTGGGCTGTATTTAATTAAGATAATGAACCATCTTTATAAATTTATTGTCGATAGCCATTTTAAAGAGAATACGGAAAAATTGTTAAACTAATATATGTATATAAGTATTTAATGACATTGAATGGATGGCAGTAATTAAGCTAATGTGAATTGGAAATAATCCGTTTATAATACATATTAATTAAAACTAGTGTGTAGTTTAATAAATAATAGTATTTCGAATAAAATTTTATATGCTATTAGTTATAATCGTTTAGTTGTATTTAATTTTTTTTTTCCTTTCTAGAAAGAATACTAATTTGTCCGACTGCCTCAGAAGTATTTCTGGGTGATATTAGAATTTTTAATATTGCTATATATTGTAAAAAAATATTGATACATCGCAATATTTTAGATATAACTAATTAATATGCGTTTAATGTTGCACAATGGAAAATAGTATATTTTTTCCTAAGATTTTTCTTAACATCATAATTTTTAAAATAACATAATTATAAAAGCTTTACAATATGAAAATCAGCCTGATTTTTTTAAACAGTTAACTAGTTTGAATAGAAAATAATATACATAAATTCTGAACTGTAAATTATTAAAAACGTAAAGGAAAAAAAAAATTAAAGAACAGCAAAGATTTCGACAAAAAGCGATGAAGAATTATTTACTTTTTTAATTATTTGATATATAATACTTAAAAGAATAAATAGATAAATAAAAACTAATTTCAAATTATTTTTTATATAAGTTAATATTTAGCAAATAAATTGGGATTTTAAAAAATACTCGTAAAGTTGTGAATTGAGCAGGAACTAAACGATTAAACTGAATTTTCATTTTCATTTTTCCATTTAATCAGTTTTTTTTAAAAAAATAAAGAATATAAAAGTCTCCAATTAAAGATAAAGGGTTTTTAAAAGTCCTATTAATTCACCTGACGCCCGGAGGCTGAGCGGTAGCGCTTCGCGCTGTCGTGCCACAGGTCCCTGGTTCGATCCTCGGGCCGGGCAAGGTTGACTCAGCCTTTCATCCCTTCAGTGGGTCGATAAATGAGTACCAAGCATGCTTGGGAACTAAACACTGGGGGTTCCGCGTTCGGCTGACCACCTGACCGGAACATCTGCTCCTGAACCCCAGAGCCCAAGGACAAGAAAACTGAGATGGGCACAGTAGGCCTTGGCCCTCTATGGGCTGTCGCGCCACTGAGTTTAGTTTAGTTTATTAATTCACCTAGTAGCGGGTGGTTAGTGTCACAACATTCTATAAAACAGCGAAAAGTGAAAGTCCAAGTATGTATTTAAAGAAATATAATTAATGTAGCGTTTAAGGGAATGTTTACCAGAAGCAGTTTATTGCACATTTATTTTAGCAGTTTATTCATAGCAGTTTATTGCAGTTTACTGCATATATTTTTACAAATTAAAATCTCGCATTAATGAACTATAACTCTAATATTTTGATTTTTCTTAGAATTTATATCATGGAGGAACTTTAAAAATGGAAGCTGGTTGGAAGAGAAAAAAATAAACAGTTAGGAACACTTAAAAGGTATTTGCTAGTACTGGACATTCTTGTTATTACCCTTCATCCTATATCTGCTTCTTTTATTTTCCCAGTTTACGTTTTTGCTTCTTTATCCATTAAATATAACTTTAAAAAGATTTTATGTATTTTAAACTTACGAAAAATTCATCTCAATTTGATACTGCACTTATAAATATTGGACAATTAGTCTTACGAATTTAAATATTTAAACTTTTCTTTTTCTTTTACGAACTTTTTCGTAGCTGTAGATAAATAATGATTTTCATTCTTATTGTATTATACATTGTTTATGTTAGTGCATTAATTGAGTTGAAAAATTTCTTTTCTTGCAGGTAAAAGCTTCATCAAGCTACTTTTTGCCCATTTCAGTTTCAGTACTTTTCAGAACAAGGAACTACTGAGTCACATTGCTACATTATTATTTTAATGGTTATAATACGGATAGTAACTGCAACTTTAATTCTCAAGGTACTTTATTCTTCATTTATCTGCAAATCCAAATAAAAATGCAACTTCCATTGTATTGTAATAACCGTAATGTAGTGAATACTAATTTATATTTGATAATTATTAATGAGAATGAATGTCGTATTCTAATTAAGTGGAAATATTCAACATCGATAAATTTTAGTTTTAAAAATTACCTTATTTCAAGAATAAAAAGAGTTATTTAGCAAAACCATTTCAAAATTATGTAAATAGGCTGTCGCAGCGTTGGCAATGCTAAAAAGTTAGTTTTTCCTCATGTATAATCCGAATTTTAATTGTGACGTTATTCTTGCAGACTTGAAATTTTAAAAGCTTCGAATGCTCTAAATACCTAAATACCTGGAAATTCCATATAGTCTGTAATATTTAACTATTTATTTTTAAATTAAAGAAAATAATATGAGCATTCTTATTATTTACTCCTTTTTTTTTCTCATGCTGTGTCAAGCAAGTATTTTAATTGTGATAGTGACAACAATTATGGTAACCAAGCCTATCATTTGTCTTCTAAATTGATAACTTGTGAATGATAAAATTTAAATTAAATATTGAATTTCTTCATTTAATTTGTTTTCTTCATTTCCTTTGGAACAAAATACTGAAAAAAGGTTTTAAGTCCTATTTGATTTTATTGGTGTTCTACCAAACAACAATGTCCAAACTAAACCAATTATTGTGATAGTTAGAATAACAAATTAGCCAATCTCCCATTTCAAAAAAATAATACCATAATGTTTTCATTAGTCAATCAGTGCAGAACTCGATAAATTATTCCAAAAAATTATATTCGAGATAACATAAATTGAATCAGGTTACATACACCCTGTTTATGGGGATAGTCTATAAAATAAAGCAAATGCCCTCATCGACCTTGTCCAAGGCAAGGTCATCAAGCCTCTTAGCACTTTATAAGAAAAATAAAAAATAAGAAAAGGCCAACGCCTCTTCGAAGACAAGGTAGTTGCCATAAAGAGAACAAGCCCTGGAGGAGACAAATTGAAGTTTGCAAACTCTTCAACGAACAATCGAGCTAAGTAGACAAAAAGAAAAAAAAAATGGGTTGAACGTCCAGGGTTGCAGCATGTCTATCGGTTGTAAATCGAATAAAATATTCGAATAGATCATAAAAATGAGAACACCCAAGCTCAGAAAATATGTTCATAAAAGTTGGAACAGAAGTGGAACTGAAAAAAAAAAACGAAAATAAACGATCAAAAAATGAGATATTTTCAGTCTCAGGAAACAAAAAATAAATTATCGTCTAGGTTTGCAATGCGTAATATGGGGATGTTGCTAGTAGAGATGGTTATATTCTCAGTAGGAGAAATTTTGTATCTGCGTTAGTTACAGAATCTAATCACATCCGAAAGTAGCAACTTACTTTTCAAAGATACATTACAAAATAATCGTAAAATATGTGATTCCATTATGCTGCAAAAAGATTTGTTTTCTCTTTTTTTCATATTTTTTTTGTTTTGTTCATAATTTCTTTTATAATGAATACTTGAGGATTTTTAAATCATTTTATGTATGGATTATTTGATTGCTTAAGACTTTCTGTTTCCCCTGTTAAGTCTACAACCTTCTGCGTAAATTTAGTACCAATAGATGATTAGTTTCATTTCTGTAAATGAACTGTGCTGGTAGTGGTTTCAGACAAGAAACATATTAATTACAACTGCTTCAGACATCCATAGCAAGAAATAAGGAAAAATGGCAAAACTAGGTAACAACATTAGTAACAATATCCAGAGTTTTTATTGGATCGGCAAATCACATATTATCATCCGTAATAAACAAGAAATGATATGTAAACTGTCGTTTGAGTGAAAGTGAAAGTTAATGGATAATTTACTGTATTCACCTAGAAATTATCCATACATATACATATGTAACTGCAGAAGAATTTTTTGGGTGTTGAATAACAAGTCAAAGCCACCAACTTATTATATATACCAACCAACCATATATAAGCCACCAAATTATTAAATATATTAAGTGATTAAAGCTGCTATTTAAAAATAATGTTTAATAAAAAAGTAAATATTATCATGGATGGGTAGACATGCAGATACTTTTAGTTAACAGCTTGATCGGAGCCAAGAAAATTACCAATATGCAGTAAATGAGGGTATGCAGATACCTTCAGTTAACAGCTTTTAATGAAAGTCAAGAAAATGCCAATATGCAGTAAAGTATGTTATAGTACGATTAAAACTAGCTAAATTAAGTCTTATGAACCAACACCATCAATCTATTAAAGGAAAGGAGAAATATTAAGTGGTAATACATGATTGTTTCATCAACAATACCACAATATCTTAGGGGGGCATTATGTTGAATTAACAATTTATGATTAATTATTAATTTTAATACTCACTATAATGAGTAAAAATCGAGATTTTCTACTTCTTTCCACTAACTCTAGCTAATTCTATAAAAGGGTGTGGGAGTGGAGAGAATTTCAGATAGTTTCGGAAATATTTTCATACGAACTTTTCTGTTTGATAAAGCTGACTAAAATATTGTAATGTAAGTTTAACTGCCAATAAGAAAATTTAAAAAAATTTAAAATGCAAATTTAAATCCAAAGAAAAGCAAATTGTATCCAAATCGATATGTGTGCTTCAGAGTTATCATTGTGGTATTAAACTAAAACCATATTTAGTAAAACAAAAATTTGCTACCCTAAAACTATAAATAGTTGAAAATGTTTCAGGCTTGACTACTTTTAAAATTCACTTTTTGGATAATTTAAAATTGCATCAAAATTAATTGGTCCAAAAATTAACTGGTTCAAAAATTAATTGCAAAAATTAGTTGGTCCAAAAATTGCATCAAAATTAATTTGCTCTCTAAATTCAACTATAGTAAACATTTTAGAAGACATAGCATATTATTATTTTTTAAACAAAAAAGGAAAGCTTATTTTCACTTACAAGAAAAGGCATATTTGAAATAGTAAATAGAAGGTCATAACCATGTGCGCATTTTAATTAAAATAAAACACCTGAAAAAGGAAGAAACTCAACTTAATGAAAATCACGTACAAATTCAGATTAAGCGTCATTAAATCTAAGAGCAAAATAAAAAATTCTTCATTTTTTTCTAATTTAAATAAAACATTCGATATAATCTGATAGTATCTGTTAACTGTTTAAGAACCCATCAAATCAAAATTTCCGGAGCTGGCAAATCCTCGTGACAAACTAGATAAACAAGAACAGATGAGGAAAAGAGGAAAAAAATGTATCTACGTTTCTGAAAATGGCGGAGAGGGAAAAAAATGGCTATAACAGCATTCTCACATAATAATCGAAGTTCTGAGACAATAGACGGATAAAAGGAAATACATCTATACATAAACAGGTAGCAATGACATTGGAATTGAAAAGACCTATTGAAGCGCAATCAAACTCTTCAAGAAAATTTATACCTCGTTTTGAAAGCAATTCTTTTTGGGGTCACCTACATCTGTAGCTTTCTCTTCTCACTTTCACTTTCAGACAATTTTGACTTGCTTGGATGCACTTGGAACATGCTGAATTCTATTTATATAAATATCTCAATAATTATAAGCGACGTACGCAGCTTTCATCTCATTCAAGAGTTTTTGAAAAAAAAAATTTTTTTTCAATAGATCAAGGAGAATCTCATAGAAGCATTTATTTTCAAACGGAAAGAGGCAAAATAAGCTTTTCATGTGTACATATTTTTAGCGATTTCAATAAATATTCCCCTAAGGTAGATACATATTAGACTATTAAAAAGTAAGGTCTGGTAGACATTGCCGAAATACATAGATATTTCTTTTTTTTCTACTCGACGATTATACTATATTGAAATTATTTCTGCATGCAACTGACAAGGAAATGACGTAGAGAGTAAAATAAAATTTTGATACCAAACAAAATTACTCAGTCATACTTAAAAGTTCCAAATCAAAAATGTTACTCATTTGGAAGCTTCTCAAATGGCTTCCTAGTTACTTTCAAAAAATAAGTAGAAAAAAAAATAAATTTTCAGCTACAAAAAATGGAGAGTCTTCTTAAATCGGCATTTGAAATGCCGTTCAAGTTTCAATTTTATTTCCCACCTATAACTTTATTAAATGTTTTGTTAAAAGTTCTTAGTTTTGTTAAGTTCTTACATTTACTTGGTTAAAAAATTTCATCGTTGCGCTCAGAACGAAAAATTGAGGTCTTACAAATTTATTAATTGACATATGCTTGATTTCAAAAATCTATGCGATAATACACTTTTACACAAATTTACGCAAAACAAGTTGAAAAAGAAAAAACAAATTAAGACAACTCAATTTGGTCCATAACTGCGTGCTTGAACTAAGTGTTTCGCATGACAATGCTTAATACATTAGAAACGTTATGTTGTTTTAATTTTTCATAACCCAAAACTTGCTTAAAGGTCTCTAAACTGAAACAATGTTGAAACAGAGGTGCGTAATTAAATTAATCGAGAAATTTTTCGCAATCTTGCATCACCGCATGCTCACATACGTAGGTTAAGAATCTGAGCAGCTCTGTAAAAATCGAGGTTGTTTTGTGGTGATTGTCCCGCAAAAAACTTTCATACACCAGAATGTGAGATGATACGTGAGAGTACTCCAAATACTTTGTGATACACACCCATAATTTGTGCTTTACTGCAAAGTTAAATATTTCACGGGTGATGATCCTGGTATTAGCAAGGAATTAGTTTTCTGAAGTGTCCGACACTAATATTTTATTTTATAACAGTCGTTGAATTTAAGTTTACCAATGTTCAATTCAGCAGTCTTGTAATTTTGAACCCAGCCCAGCAGACAAGGAAACTCCTGGATCAAGCATTGGGGTTAACTAACTTTCGTGTGGGGACTTTTTTGATGGAACTAATCCATACTTGAAATATATGGAGAGGAAAAATTCAGGAAAACCTTCCACGGTAGCCTAACGGCAAGGGGATTCAAACCCATGATCAGTCTACCACTGATATTTTATCTCAGCACTGTGGTCGGTGTGAGGTGGGAGAAAAATTCGTATCAAGCAGTCACCATAGGGATACGAGCCTGGGTCACCTCTTTGGGAGGCAAACGCTCTATCCTCTGAGCCACTGCAACTCTCTGCAGTGATAGTGAGTTTAGCTCAACATTTCACGGGTATAGAAATTTTACTAATAATATTTTGAAGCTGAGATATTCTGTTCAACTTCTTAACGCCAAACGAGATTTTTTGTGGATGTCTTCCAATTTTCTTTTCAAATAAAAATTGAAAAATTCCAACCATTTTATGCATACTGAATAAATGTGTATGGTATAAAAATAGTTAAATATTTAAAAACTGGCAATTACTAAACGAAAAAATCATATATAATTTATATAGTATAAAAAAATTTTTATAAAAAAATTATATGTAAGAATTTATTGGTCATTCGGCGTGGAAAAGCTATTGTAAAAGGCGCGTATAAATAAACATCAATCTGACAAACACGTGATTGAGGATAATCAAGGTTGAAAATAATGGGCCTGAGTTTTTTTTATTGTTGTGTCAAAAATGAAACTTTTAATTGTATTTTAAAAATGCGTGTCAGTCACTACGCTAAAAAACAAATAATGTAGAAATTTTTTTTAAAAAAAAGTGACATTGGAATGGTACGAATAAGAATCCTAACCAATTTTATATTGTTTTAGTTAAAAGAAAGAATAAGTTTAGCCTCCACAGTATTTTAATTGTTATTTAACTTTTAATTATTTAATTATTCAATTTTTTTACAAAAAACAAAAAGGCAAAATATCTTCCTGGCGAAATTGCGTTAAGCATATATTTTTAATTTTAAGAGTTAGAGAATGTGCTATAATCTATTTTATTTTAAATTTACGCATTGCAACGATGATTAAAAACTATTTTATACCCATAGTTCATAAAATAAATATTTAAAAGGAGTAATAGGCATTAGTTTGAGTTAATTAGCAGAGAAAAAGTAATTCCCACGGTTATTCACAAGAACATTTTAAAATTCGAATTAAAACATCAAAAGCGTAACAATTTAAAGATAAATATTTAACTTGGAAATTTAGATTCCGGTGGCATGCAAGACAAGAAAATGTATGTAAAACTTTTCTGGTATCCAAACAGAGAATGAAAAAAAAGTATTCATTTCAAACAATTCACATCTTCATCGTGAATTTGAATAAAATACAAAAGAAGAAAAATGAAGTTCGCTATTTGAATGGTAAGTAGAGTCGTCTCAGGACAGCGAAGAGGAAAAGAAAATTTGCTGGAGAAAAAAAATTATGTAAATATGCATGTGCACAATATATTTTCCATCTCATTTGGCTGAAAGAAAACACCTCCAAGAGTTGTAGCTTTTCTTTTCCGATATATACGTGATTTTCATGGGGAACCGCCAGAATGAAATAGAATAAGAATAAAAGGGGAGAACACATATTCGGTTTCATGCATGATGAAAATGAATGCGTTTGAAAAGAATTTTTCTAAAAATTAAGAATTGACAATCAGGGATAAGAGAAAATTACATTAGGAGAAATATTACAAGGCGATTAGGTCGTGAATTTCGTTTTTCAATAAATAAATGGAAAATTAGTGACATGGAATGTTCCAGGTAATTAAACTGAGACATAAATAATGGATTTTATCTGTTTCATTCATACCATATTAAAGAAAAATGTTGTGGTTATTTATTATTGTTGTGGTAAACTACAGCCAACAGTTTATTAGGCGTTGAAATAACGTAAAGATATGGATAGTTAACTGAATGTGAGCAATATCTAGCTTCCTAAAACCGGAAGAAATTTCGAAAACTTCCGGTGTATCCCTCCGCTTATGCTATTCTTACGAAGAGATGCGTGAACAGGCTTAATATTCCAGAAAGTTTTATTGCTTTGATTTGTGTTTAAACGCGAAATTTTACCATTCATAAGAGTTTTCTGTAATTTATAAATTCTAACTGGTCATGAACCTAAAACAAATTGAAGAAAATTAATGTCAAAAGTGCAAGGTTTACCATGTTTTGAGTGTTATCCTTTATTTAGCTATATTTGTGTAAACTATCGCCATTTGTAATTCAATTGCTACTATTTGTTCACACTCTCCCTACATATACAGGGTTATTCATAATTCCCTCCGCCTGTAAACGCCATTTTTCTTTACTACAACTGGCTTCAGAGAGTACATGTTACTCCCATCTACCGGCAACTGCTTAAATTAAAACTTGAATACATTCGGAATAATTGCATATGTTCTTTTTTGCCATATTCGCCTTCGTTTTTTTACTATAACGCTTCGAAACCCAGGAGGAAATTATGAATAACCCTGTATTTATAAATCTTGTTCAAAATTTCAATCGTTAATAAAATGCTTTATTTATCCACTTAAGTTCAAATACATTTTTTTAAAACTTGTTGTGGATTACACTTGATGCTAGCACAGTTTTTTTCAAATATTAATTCATTATTAAATTTAATTAATTTTATTTAATTAATTAATTTTAGTTTGAAGTGGGAGAAAAAATTTCTCTTATATAAGATATTTAGCATTAGAATTTTACGAAAAATGGCCGTCAGAAGTAGACCAGCATGTGTAAAGTGCTCCATTTATCATAGATGCCAATGATTCAGAGAATTACTATAACAGCCTTCTCCTGAAGTATGTGCCTTACCGTTCCGAAGACGAATTGTATGGCTTCAATAGTGCACGGGAAGCCTTTCAAGCACGAGAAGAGCTCTGACGAGAGCAGTGCAAAACAAACTTTTTCTTTGATGACCTCAGTAATAATTGACTTTAAATATATTTTTTAAATTACTTGTTTTTTAGTAGCATCATAGTATTCTTGCTTAGTCTTCCGATTTCATTTGTTGTTTGTTTCATTAAAATTTAAACTGAAAGAGCGCTTTATATTGTGAGCATTGCACGCAACTTCAGCGTAAAAAACAATCTGAAGTATTAACCCGAAAGTCTTGCGATGAATTTTAAACCCTAGCTCCACCTGTGCTTAACTTTACACGATCAACCATTCATAAGTAAAAGAACATCTCTTCTAATTCAAATAGACTTAGGGATGTCACCACATCAAGTTGACTGAACCATCCAATTACGCATAATTTTCCACTCTCACTTATTAATTTAGAATGCAAAATAATGGGTCGGCTCACACTTAACTGTAGACGGTCTCATCAGAAAATCAGCAAATACAAGCAATCAGAATTAAAACTCCATATTGCGTGGGAAGTCACATGGCTAATCATCTTTGCAGGTGATGAGGTGCTCAGTCCTTGCTACTCATGACAACCCATTTTAGAGCATATAAACTAAAAACGAGAAACACAACGAGATCTTACAGAACTTCCTGAAAACATTTTCCAAATGTACACTCTATATGCCTTTCTTGATTAACACTGAAGCAAACGGTATTTGATGGAAGGAGGAAAGTTCTGAGTAAAAAATGACCATAAATAAACAACAATTACAATCTTAATTTTCAATCAATATGTTTTTCTAACACATACTACAGTAAGCCAAATTTAATGAAAAGGGGTGAAAAATAACATGAGCTATAAATATTTTAGAAAATATAAGCATGATAATTTTTTTGTTACTTATAAGACTGTTCTGCTGCCTATCTAGATGTAGATGAGGTCTACTATTTATTTGACAATAATCTAGTATGAGCGATCATATCAGAGATATATTTTTAACAAAGAATGTTGGCCTTCTTACTATTTTTCAAAGATTTCATGCAATTTGAAAACTTTTTTTTAATAAATACTTATAAACGTTCCATAAAAATTCAATGTGCAGAAAGTAATTTTTTAAATCCTGCATAAACTTAAAACCAGATACATATGAATGGCATGTTACATTATTCATTTATGAATATGATGTGGTATAGCAGGACATAATAATTAAAAAGTGTGAATAAGAACACAACACTACAAATTTTTATATAAAAGAAACTAATTTGTAAAGACAGTAAAATCGAAATGTTAGTATATAAAGAAATGGTGATTAAGAGATGCAAAGAAACCAACAAATACTATTAAATGCAAGAGGAAAAAACGTCTAAGTTAGTCAACAAAAAAAACTTTAGTAAGAAAGTATTCATCTTTCACTTAATGAATAAGGAGAAATAGTTTGATAAGACGAACTGTAATAGATTGGACGTTATCATAATTCTTAACACATCTCTGACTATGGCTAAATTTCAACATGCATTTTATCCTTATCTAGTTCAAAATCAGATTTATAATCTTTAGCGTAGATGATGGACTAAGTAAATAAAGGCCGTTATAGAAAATTATCTGTCGCATATTTGTATACATAACTTTAGACGGACAGGAGGAAGATAAGAAATTAGCCATTTCCAAATTTATCAAGTTCAATAGGTCATAAATTTATAGTAAGAAATATGTGAAAATATTACCTACTTTTAAGCGAAATTCCATAAGTGAAAAATATAGTATTTTTTTTTTTAAATTTGAAATGCGAATCAATTTTATAAAATAAAAAATATTTTTTAATAATTTTTAACATTTATTAATATTTTGTAATAATATTTCAGAACTAAAAACGTAAATGATTGACTTTAAATAAATAACTTAAATGTATAGATATGAATATGAACTACTGATTTCAGTTTTTATTAGAAGATTTTAATGGAAAGAGTTTCAACGTGTGAATGATTTGGCGATATTTTTAGCGGCTGGCGGATTTAAAGTGCCATAAAGCAAAGAACGTGAGGATTAATGGCCACTGATAAAGATGCTGAAAATGGATAGGGGTCAAGCCATCTTCAGAGGTTAATAGTAGTTGAGAATAACATTGTGTGGGTGTTAGGATTTACAATAGCATTTCATTTATCACCAAAATTTTATTTTTAGCGACAACTTGTCTTTTAATAAATGGCGAATTATTTTCTAAATTTTACTTATCTTTATTCTAATCTAACACGGATATCAAAACACACAATTGGGTATAAGGAAACATTATATAATAACAATTTATTTCAAGGTATCTGACAAGTGCAAAAACATGATTTTCGGCAAAATTTTTTAAATTGAGTTTATTATAAATTTAGAATCCCTGTACTGTTAGCTTTCTAAATAATACAACATCTATCTATTATATCATCTATCTATATTTACCATCGTTTTTACTACAATTATTTTCAAAGTTATAGCAGTTTTTGTGCAAGGTGATAACAGTGAATAGACTGATGATTTAAAGTCCTTCAATGCGTTTATCTCAAAATCAGATTTTTTTTCACATTTTACTCCACCTAAAACACGATACCTCATGTTGTTTTTAAAATAATTGCCTAAAGTTTTTAACAAGTGCTTATGATTATAGCACTTATGTTTTGAACTACCAACTAAGAGGAGAAGTAGAATTTAATTTTCTATGCATGTTTTTTCGCAAAGAATTTTTAAAAATTTGCTTTCTTAACTACATTAATCTCTAACTCAGCAGTATATGCACTTGCTTTTGAGAAAATAGATCAAAACATAAATGTGATATCCTTCTAAATAAAATCCTCAAAGGACATTTTGCTGTAGATGATAGAAATTTTTTTTGAGTTGTGCATGCAAAATTTTCTTATTTTTATCTAAAATGGCCACTTAATAATAATAAATTTTTTTTGTTAGTTTCATAAGTTTTTACACATAATAAATCAAATAAACTAATTTAATTCTTTTTTATATTAATACTTGCCGTTCCAATCGGATATCTTTAATGTTAAGTTGTGAGTTATGATAGTTGATAATTTATGATAAATTACTTTCACACAATAAAAGATAATTTTAAGGAATTAAATATTCCTCCATTAAAGATGCAAATTTTTCCCCTTGAAAATGATAAATGGGTGATACTCAAAAATTTCCTTTCTTAACTGTCTTGTTCCAATTCAAAAATTTAAAACACAAAAAATCATATCGTACAACAGTGTCGAATCACTGAATATATATGCAACTGATGTTCACGTAAAATTTTGAATTTTTTCAATCCTTATGTAAAATTATACAATTTCTGGAAATTAGAAATTGAAAACACTTTTTTTTAAGCCTAATATTTTCACTTTATTAAAAAAATATTAAACGAGAAAAATTTCACATATCAATAGAAAATAAAGTTTTACCAACTAAGATTGTATAGTAAAACATCTATTGTACGTACAAGCAAAATTATTATACAATAAAAACATAAGTTAGGGTAATTGTGTTGAGCAACAGCGAGGCTTTCTTAATAAATAAGCACAATTACCTTAAGTGCTTTTCTTTATGCAATTTTAAATGAAAAAACAATCTCTGCCATCTGATACGGGAAATTGGATGTTTCGTTCTTTTATCTCAATGTGAAGCATTGATAATCCATTCGACTTAAATAGATTTCTATAAAGGTAAGTTTCAGTACGAGTTGTACAGAATAATTCACATATTCGTCATATGTATTTACTATACATATGAAGACGATAAGGTTGACGATAAAGAAATAATCACAAAATAAATAAGAGTGGTCAGACACAACTTAAACTTACAATTTCCACCTGATACAGAGATAATAATCAAGTTTTTAATGTTTTTCAGACAATTGGAGTTTTAAATGTATTAAATTTAAACAGCCAAAAATTGTTTCAAAAATAAATTGAGTATTTATAATTTTTTAGTCATTTAATTCTCAGAAATTTATCAATAAAACTTAAAACGTAAACATAAAATAAAATTAAAATATGCATCTAATTATACAAATGTTTGATGGCGGAAGATTATTCTATCTAATTGGATCAAAGAGATGTTTAAATAAAGAGAATTAAAAACGCGACCTGAAAGAAATTAGACGTTTACAGAAAGGTTCAAATTGCAAAGCTTAGCGTTTGTTCACGCCTCAGTTGCGTTTTCATATCACACAGTTAATAAGACACACGCACCAACAAAACAAACAAGACCGCCAAAAGAGTGAATTTAATGAGGCGGCAAATTGAAGAACTCTACATGAATTGCTGAAACAAAAAGAGCGATCAGAAAGTAATTTGCAAAAGGGATTAAATTTAACAATTACCTAAAAAATTAGTCTTTCCTTTTCAAATAACGCGAGACAAGTTTCAATTGGTATAAAATAAAATTGCTTTTTGTTTTGAAAATTATACATAATTAGCATATTTTTTAATGTAGAATAGAAAACAGTGTTTTATTTTAACATTCAGTTCAACCTCTTAGTTACTTTCAAATCTAAAAATTGATGTAAGGATTTAAATTTAATATTTAAAGAAATATATGAAATTTCAAGCAATGCTTTTTTTAAAATATTTAATCTGCAAGTTATATTGGTGCTGAACTGTTGCTTAAATAAAATTTAATCATAACATATAGAATAAAACTTTAATGTAGCATTTTGTAGCTAAGGTTTGCTATAAAAAATTATACTTCGTAAATACTGCAGAATTTACAAATCAGTGAAGAATTAGAATGGAAATATCAAAAAATTATCGATTTAAAGAACATAAAGTTTTTGTTTAAATAAAAAAAATTATAAAGTGCATATTAAATAAATAATCCCAAGAAACTGAAGCTGTAAGATATTATTTGATTAAAAAAATTCATTTGCTTCTTAAATATGCAGATTAGAAATAACAGTCGACATGTTTCAAGCGCTCAAATATAGGCCCCCATTTTCAAGACACAGTGGTTTTCCTCGTTAATTTTTCTTATCTTTATTCATTCTCGTCTTCAGAGGTTTTTCTAGTTTCTCACTTTTATTTTTCATTCTCCGTTAACAACTATATGTTTTATATTTCAAATCAATTTTGTTCCCTCTCATTCACGTCTGGCAAGTCTTGAAAATGGGTGCATATTTTTGAACGCTTGAAATATGAAGGCTTATTTCCAATCTGTATATTTTTTAAAGTTTTTATCAATAGTAATAGTATGTGCATGATTTTACAATGGGTGTTCTTTCTGTATTTAACCAAACACGTTATAACGGGGTTGATAGATCAAAGCAAACAACTAGCCTTCACTATAAGCCATTCAAATAACTAGTTCCATACTATAAACCAAGTCTAAACTTAATATAAAAGTTACAAAACTAAACCAAAGGCACTGCAAAGGTTAAATAAAAACGTGCACTTCTTTGAACATAAAAAAAACTATATTATCTGAATCAACGTTTTTTTAGTGATGTGTGGGGGAGAAGTTATATATTGAGTTCCAAAACAAGAGTTGAAAAACTTTTCTGATTCTATTTAGGTTATTTTCTGCAGCGAGTCATGTTATTGAGTGAGCATGCTTCAAGTGGAATCAGAATTCCGTTCGCAAATCCCACATGATTGACCTAAAACACGAACGTGATCTGACAGATAAAATGAGCTAATATTTTTCTCGCTCCTCTTACAAACAAAATTCTCGCAGTGATATCCTGTTGATTAAAGAAAGAATTTTTTTTTTAAACGAAAATCTTCAGGAAAAGCGTGGATTCTGAAGTGCTATGCTTGTCTCATCCAATGATTTCTATGAGAACTAATTACTTCAGAAAATAAGCAATTTTATTAATGCAAAAAAATAATAATAAAAATAACCTTTTTCGAAAATTTTAAAAAGAAATAAGCAAAGCCGTTATTTGAATGTAAAAAAAGTTGATTTTTTTTCCATAAATTATTGAAAATAAAGATTTGAATAACTGCAAATTTTAAGCCCTCGAAACATGATATTTTCATTTGTATACGACTGTTATTTCCAATTTGCATATTTTTGAAGCGAAGGAAGTTTTAAACCAAGAATGTTGTTAATATTAAAAACAAATAATAAAAACTAAGTCATTTTCTCGTGCTTATAGATGTGCGAAAAATAACTTACTTAATGTGAATTTGAATTTTTTTTTAGTAACAATGGATTATACGCACATTATTTATTCTAAGTAATTTACAAACGAAATTAAAATTGTTGGATCACATATAAGGCGACCTAATGAAAAATCTTAATTACCTCAATCTCATTACTCAACGCAAAAGCTTCGTTTGTTCAATATATCGCATTATATGGTTTAGTTACGGTGGAAAATAAACAACGAACGAAAGAAACACAGGGATTAATCTAATCGCTTCTCACATAGAGACTGAATTATCAAACAGTATAAATTCTTCCATCGCGTTTTAAGAGCTTTAATGTGATTACGTAAGTAAACTTTTACATACAAACTTAATTAATACGGAATTTTCATAAGATTTTCATCAACTTGTAATTAAAAAATAAGCAAAACAAAACTAACAACCTTGTTAGTCTGTGTCACATTAGTAAACAAAATTTGAAATGAACGGGTTGAATATTTCCCAAGACATGACAATTGCAAAACCTCTCTTTCAATAAAATGTCGATTTTTATAAAATGATTAATTCTTAATTAGTTAATACTAATTAATCACTATATTTTAAATGTGCCTTTTGCAACATTAAAATTGAATTCTATTCGGCAGCTATTTCAATGCATGCATCTTTACGTTTTCATCTTAATTAATACACATTAAAAAAGAAACTCAACAAAAAATAAATAGGATTTTTGAAATTTTATTTTTCTGACAACAGAAATGAGTATTTTAAGATTTCAGTATTTTGTAAGAATATAGTTTCATAACTCTTTAAAAAAAATTTTTATCTTAAAGTAATGAAAGATCTTGTTTGAAGAGCAGATATTCTGAAGTTGAAGATGACTATTTTGAAGCGCTGTGATCAGGAGAAAAAATCTCCATACTTACAAAAAATGTATGGTCGCGAAGAATAATGTTTTAATAGAAAAAGTAGCTAAGTCTCATTAAAAAAAAACGGCACCCTAAATGTTGAGAAAATGTTTGCAAAGTAAAATTATCAGATGATAATTTTCCTTATTTTATATCCATACAAAAAATATCAATTATGAAGCTCGAGCCACGATGGCTAAGGGGATAGAGCGTTCGCTTTACAATGAGGTGAACCGGGTTCGAATCCCAGCGATGGCTGGACGATACGAATTCCGCATCCGGCTTACACCGACCACAGTGCTGACGTGAAATATCCTCAGTGGTAGACGGATCATGGGTTAGAGTCCCCTTACAGTCAGGCTAACCGTGGGAGATTCTCGCCGTCTTCCTCTCCATGTAAGGCAAATGCGGGTTAGTTCCATCAAAAAGTCCTCCATGAAGGCGAATTTCTCCCAATACTCGATCCAGGAGTTCCCTTGTGTTCTGGATTGGGTTCAAAATTACAAAGTATAATTGAACATTAGTAGTCGCAAACCCAAAAATTGGGTCGGCTGTTTAACGGCGGTTATAAAATAAAACTATGAAGCACACAAAATAAATTTGGCAAACTTTCAATGCTCTAAGAATTTTTTTAAAGCTTACACATTGTATTCATTTAATAATATTTTACAACGATAACTATTTACTAATAATTGCAACTTTTAATAATATTTTTGTTAAAAAATATTATTTAATAATATTTTTATTAAAAAATATTATTTAATAATATTTTTGTAACGTTTATTCTAAATAACATTTTTATTAAAAAATATTAATTTAAAGTTTTGCTCGAAAAACACGTGGGGGTATGGAAGATAGAAAGCGACTCGCAGACCGTATAGTGAATGCCACTGAAGTATAACATATAAAATGAAGAATAAAATGAAAGAGATCTTTTCAATATTAATTAGTGTTACATTATCTTTTTGTATTAAATATGTTCTTCTTTCAAAATGAATTATTACATAATTTTGTATTACTATTATGTCATCAGGGGTTTATTTAGGAGAAATTCGGGTCCACTAACAAACTTTTCGCAAATTATTTTATTGTAAAAACGAGCCCTTCACAATCCTTCTTCGAAAAGTAAGGTCGACTATGTTATTAATATCACTATCACAAAACTATTATTTTCCTTTTTTTTCTTCTGTTTTCTNCCTCGAAACATGATATTTTCATTTGTATACGACTGTTATTTCCAATTTGCATATTTTTGAAGCGAAGGAAGTTTTAAACCAAGAATGTTGTTAATATTAAAAACAAATAATAAAAACTAAGTCATTTTCTCGTGCTTATAGATGTGCGAAAAATAACTTACTTAATGTGAATTTGAATTTTTTTTTAGTAACAATGGATTATACGCACATTATTTATTCTAAGTAATTTACAAACGAAATTAAAATTGTTGGATCACATATAAGGCGACCTAATGAAAAATCTTAATTACCTCAATCTCATTACTCAACGCAAAAGCTTCGTTTGTTCAATATATCGCATTATATGGTTTAGTTACGGTGGAAAATAAACAACGAACGAAAGAAACACAGGGATTAATCTAATCGCTTCTCACATAGAGACTGAATTATCAAACAGTATAAAATTCTTTCATCGCGTTTTAAGAACTTTAATGTGATTACGTAAGTAAACTTTTACATACAAACTTAATTAACACGGAATTTTCATAAGATTTTCATCAATTTGTAATTAAAAAATAAGAAAAACAAAACTAACAACCTTGTTAGTCTGTGTCACATTAGTAAACAAAATTTGAAATGAACGGGTTGAATATTTCCCAAGACATGACAATCGCAAAACCTCTCTTTCAATAAAATGTCGAATTTTATAAAATGATTAATTCTTAATTAGTTAATACTAATTAATCACTATATTTTAAATGTGCCTTTTGCAACATTAAAATTGAATTCTATTCGGCAGCTATTTCGCGTTTTCATCTTAATTAATACACATTAAAAAAGAAACTCAACAAAAAATAAATAGGATTTTTAAAATCTTATTTTTCTGACAACAGAAATAATGCAAGTATTTCAAGATTTCAGTATTTTGTAAGAATATAGTTTCATAACTTAAAGTAATGAAAGATCTTGTTTGAAGAGCAGATATTCTGAAGTTGAAGATGACTATTTTGTAGCGCTGTGATCAGGAGAAAAAATCTCCATATTTACAAAAAATTTATGGTCGCGAAGAATAATGTTTTAATTGAAAAAGTAGCTAAGTCTCATTAAAAAAAAAAAAACGGCACCCTAAATGTTGAGAAAATTTTTGCAAAGTAAAATTATCAGATGATAATTTTCCATTATTTTATATCCATGCAAAAAATATCAATTATGAAGCTCGAGCCACAATGGCTCAGGGGATAGAGCGTTCACTTTACAATGAGGTGAACCGGGTTCGAATTCCAGCTATGGCTGGACGATACGAATGCCGCATCCGGCTTACACCGACCACAGTGCTGACGTGAAATATCCTCAGTGATAGACGGATCATGGGTTAGAGTCTCCTTACAGTCAGGCTAACCGTGGGAGGTTCTCGTGGTCTTCCTCTCCATGTAAGGCAAATGCGAGTTAGTTCCATCAAAAAGTCATCCACGAAAGCAAATTTCTCCCAATACTTGATCCAAGAGTTCTCTTGTGTTCTGGATTGGGTTCAAAATTACAAGGCGTAATTGAGCATTAGTAGTCGCAAACCCAAAAATTGGGTCGGCTGTTTAACAGCGGTTATAAAATAAAGCTATGAAGCGCACAAAGTAAATTTGGCAAACTTTCAATATTCTAAAAAAAATTTTAAAGCTTACGCATTGTATTTATTAAATAATATTTTACAACTATAACTATTTATTAATAATTACAACTTTTAAAAATATTTTTGTTAAAAAATACTATTTAATAATATTTTTATTAACAATATTATTTAGTAATATTTTTATTAAAAATGCTATTTAATAATATTTCTATAACGTTTATTCTAAATAATATTTTTATTAAAAAATATTAATTCAAAGTTTTTCTCGAGAAATATGGGAGAATATAAGATAGAAGTATATAATAAGAAGTATATATCGAGAACTATAAGATAGAATCGAATGTGACTCGTAGCCCATATAGTGAATGCCACTGAAGTATAATATATAAAATGAAAAATAAAGTGAAGGACTTTTTCAATATTAATTAGTGTTACATTATCTTTTTGTATTAAACATTTTCTTCTTTCAAAATGAATTAATACATAAATTTGTATTACTACCATGCCATCAGGGGTTTATTTAGGAGAAATTCGGGTCCATTACCAGACTTTTCGTGAATTATTTTATTGTAAAAAAGAGCCCTTCACAATCCTTCTTCGAAAAGTGGGGTCGACGGCGTTATTAATATCACTATTACAAAACTATTACTTTCTATTGCTTTTGTGTTTTCTCACATTAAAAAGTTATTGTTTTCTTGCTGTCACAAATACCTACAGGAAGAAGCTGGTCCTAAGCTAATTTAAATTTCAGAAGACATTGAGTAGATTTTTCCCCAACTCTCTGAAACAGGAAACGTCAAAAAAATTAGACGATAAAAACAGATCTTTATAGAAACAGAACCTTATTTAATGTAATTAGGATTAAATTCTACTAATATCACGAGAATAAAACCTTTTGCAATATTCATCAATTATAAAATTAGTCGAAAACTAACCAACATGGTTTTAAATAAATATAAGAAAATGTAAGCAAGGTTCCAACCTGAATAAGAAAATTTAAGCAAATTATACCCTAAGGCAAAGCAATAAAGACCAAGGATAAATATGAAAAAAAGGTTAAAAAAATATTGTTAGAGAAACATTTCAACTAACAAGTAATAAGTGCGGATTGGGGCGGATATGTCGAAGTCTTAGCGTGATAGAAATAACAGATTCCGTCATCCTAAATCCCAGGAGAAGTTGATCGCTTTGATGTTGAAGTAAGAGATGAGACGAAATCTATCAGCGGATAGGAAGGAAAAAAAAATATCCCTTCCAGATGAGGTACAGCAACAATCACTCATGCGATTATAAGGTAGAAAATACAAGAGGAAAAAATAACTTTTTTGTTTAGACAATTACAAATCTGTATGGAATGTCACTTACACACGAATTAATTTTTATTTTATTTTTACTTCAGGCCTCTAGTGTCTTGAGCATTCAAGGAAATCGAAGTCTAAAAGAAATTTATCATTGAAAAGTTTTGGAACTCAATATTATCTAAATAATATGACACAAAATAACTGAATGACCTTTATATTTCAAACGCTCTTCATTATTAAATTTTCATGCTCGTTCAAGTTGGACTGGAAAGTGATTTTTAATATTAGTTTCTTTCCACAACTTGCAAAAAAAGTATGGGGGGAAAAAAGAGATTTTTTTGAAGAGGAGGGTGGACTAGGAAATAATGTACTTCATTTGGCGTGATGGTTCTAGTATCGGGGATAGAGATCTCGCCTCTCAATAAGCTTACCCGGGTTCGGAAACCAGCGATGACTGGTCGATAATTGCACTTCCAGCTCTCCCAGACCACAGTGCTGGCGTGAAATATCCTCAGTGGCAGACGGATCATGGGTTAAAGTTCCCTTACAATCAGGGTAATCGTGGGAGATTTTCATGGTTTTCATCTCTATGTAACGCAAATGCGGGTTAGTTTCCTCAAAAACTTATTCTTGAAAGCAAATTTCTCAAAATACTTGATCCAGGAGTTTCCTTGTCCTCTGAATTGATTTCAAAATTGCAAAGATACGGAGTTGAACATTGGTAGTCGTAAACTCAAAAAATGGGTCGGCTGTTTAACGAGAGTTTTAAAATAAACCTAGTATATTGGAAAAATTTAAAAATTTCATAATAAATAAATAAGGCTAACTAATTTATAAATGAACAATTTTTTGTATAAATCTTAACAGACGAATGCATGTGGATATATTGTTTACGTCACTGATCATAAATAGTAATATTAAAAAACTGAAAACTCTTTTCAAGAAGCAGTATATCAACTGTAACACTATAACTACATACTGTGCTTGGGTATGTGAGTAAACTGCGGAAAAGTCAATACTCTTGTTTTTCATAACGTTTCGAATTTTAGTACATTTATTTATCACTACATCCAAATTTTAATTTTTTCACTTAGTACATATTCTATAAAGATTTATTGTTAAAATAAGTGCATTCTTTCTATCAAAGTATAAACAAGGCTTTTTTTCTACCCATCCTACACCTTTATTTACAAATAGCGCTTACCTCAAATATCTCCAGTAGAAAACCAGTCATGGAAAAAATTGCCATTACTTTCGGCTTAACCTTGGAAAGTATCACAGTTTCCCTTTATTTAACACACAAACAGAAAAATATATATATAAATTCCTCTATATACAGTGCACATAATTTCTCTCGTCTTCTGAAACTAAATCAAAACTACGACGTTACAGAGGAGAAAATTGTTCTTGCTTCAGCAAAGACGAGTTAAATAATTGAAATAAACAACACGATGCGTTTTTTTTTTAAATAATACATTGCACTTTTATTTCACAGGGAGGACGTAGGATAAATACAATAGATAATAATACCAGGGCTTTTTGGTCCAAAAATATCATCTTCACTCGCCTAACATCAGATTTAAAATTCAGATTGACGCATTTTTTATAAATTTTTCATTTATCATTCCTCTTTATTATACCCAAATAACAATAAAAGACTGTTATGGCGCGGAAATTCGAAATAAATGAATACATTTTACACTTCATAAAGCGACTCGTAATTTTCCCAAACAACCTTCACGTGTCAGTCTAATAAAATAAGAGTGAAGCTATTCAAATCAGTAGCAAATGCACCGAAAGTAGTGAATAATGGAGTTTTATAATCGCGTCAACATTTTGCCGTTTATTTGATTGTTCCAACAGGACGATTGCAGTAACAGATTGTTATCCTCTTCTTCAATTATCGAAGGGAAGGTCATCTTTAAACAACTAGTTTTAAAATATTTCATAACTCTTCATTTGTTCACTATGCGCACAGGATATATAATTTTTTTAGAAAATACTGTATGGGTAATTAAAAAATAAAAAATCGTCATCTAAAAATGAATAAGAAACTAAAGTTCTTTTACAACGTCTTCTTTTTAATAAAGAAAACTATAGTTTTACCGCATAAAATGCTTTATCTTATGTAATTATTGAAAAATGGACAAAATTAGTTTTTAACTATTTAAAACCTGTTTTAACCTCTTCAGGAATGTGATCACGTGTGCGTGATCGCGTTTTTTCCGTCACAACTTACGATATCAGCTATGAAACGACCCAAGATCACACGGATACAATACTGTACTCTTGTACTACAACTCGAATTAGTACGTATGCCTACTCATTATGTATACGCCCTGATTACTCATATGTATTAATTAGTACCTGAACATGCTCGAATTAGTAGGTATACGTTACGTATTAAATCGGTGAGAGCGGGCCTGAGGAAGAGATTCTGCCGGTGCTGAAGAGGGTTAAAGATGTTAGCTTTATTTCCTACATAAACACTAAATCTTTCAAATTTATAGTTCATTTATGTCGCACTAGAGCTGCACAATAGGCTATTTGCGACTGTCTGGGAAACATCCCTGAGGGTGATCCGAAGACATGCCATCACAATTTTGATCCTCTGTAAAGGGGATGGCACCCCCACTTCTGTAGCCCAACCACCTGCACGTGAAGTCGAGCATTTTATGGTAGCACAGTTTAACGAGGACCAATACCGCACACCCTCGGTCCCTACGCAGACTGATCCAAGTGGTCACCCACCCGCACACTGACTGCAGTCAGTGATGGTTGACTTCGGTGATCTGCTGGGAACCGTGTCTTAACAATCAGTCCACTATCAAATTTATAGAAATGACTAATTAATTTCGAGAATGCATAGCGCTGTACTGTAATCATTTTACAGTTTTAAAAAGAACGAAATTAATTTAAAAACATTCTATCACAAAACCTTGGAAACCAATATTTGTTTTTTAAAAGAAATGAATTTTTCTTGTCTTATTTGATTTGATATTTGTTCCGTTGAAAATGTGATACACTTGAAAGAGAAACTAGCTTATAAAAATATACAAACTTATCTAGAATTTAGTAAAATAACTGTTAAAAACCAACCGGCTACATGTTTCTTGACTTAGATTTAATTTATCAAATAGCGTTTTAAGTTGGTAGAATGATCTAACTTTAATTCCATTCTCAAAGCATAATTTATCCTTTTAAAACGACATCGCAACTAAAGCGTGAAATTAAAGTACCTATAAAGATAAAAAGCATTAATAACTAGGTCGGAATAATAAGTTTCCCTTTCTGCTACAAACAGAATATTTAATGAGAAATTAATAAGTAATGAGCCACAAATAGGCGTGAATCTGAACACTACCTAATTAGACCAAAAACATTTGCATCAAATCATCTTGTAGCGCTAAGTATGCAAGATGAACGACTTTGGCGTCAGTTTAATAAATTTATTTACTACTAAAGAATTATAAATTCATTTCAATATACTAAATGCCCCTTGCATTAAAAATTCAGATGTTTTAGAAGTAAAAACAAGTATTTATCATGATAACAGTATATTTTTCACTTCTCGATTTTTTTTACAATTTCATTAAAATATAACAGTAATGGATTATATTCAAGAATTATAATATCGCAGTGATATAATATTTCTTGTATGTCCTGGAAAAATCTTCCTGAAAAAAAGGTATCGATTTCTTAAACTGATAAAAACAAAAACTATTAAATTTTTTTTAACGTTTTTCCATTTGATAAGCCTAACAATAAATTTTACCAAAAGTAAGAACTATGGGATCGTTCGCAATTGGTGTCACGCTTGGAGGGAGGGAGAGGATTCATGAAAATGTGACAGTTAATAACAAAGGGAGAGAGGGGAGTAATAAGACAACATTTAAAATGAAAACATCTAAAAGCAGCAAATTACTTTTTTATGTTGTAAATGTTTGAATTTATCAAAATAAGTACAAATATAAACATATTAAATTATTATTGTCATTCTCACAAAGGACTTTAAAGCTTAGTTAACGCTAAAAATAAAATTTGAAATCTAAACAACTTAGTTCGTGAACTTCCAATACATGTTCCTGTAAAGTTGCATGACTTGTGACGAAGGAAATCGAGAGAAAGTAAAATGACACATTTTGTGACTAAGTAGGGGGTTGAGAGCACAAAAAAAATTGTGTAATCATTTATGAACGGTTCCCAACTGATACATTGATACGAACAACTTGTGTTCACATCCAAAAAGTCCAAAATATTATTTAGTTCAAACTAAAATAAATATAAGCTGAGTAAAATTATATTTTCAAGAAAATGGTCTCAACAATTAAAAAAGAATATTATAACTGTTGCTCCCACCGCTAAATTCATAATAAATATGTCATAAGTTACTGATTGTTTTCTTGATTATTATAGAAACTATGAGGCTCCACCCCCTGCTCACTTCGTTCGCCAATCCCAGTAATTCTTCTCATTTATCATTGTTTTTCCCCTTAAGCATCAATATTTTCCGCAAAAACACAGAATATTTTATTTTTAAAATATACAATAATTGTAACTTTATGTGAGAACATTTTGTTTATATGTTAATCATAAAGAAATTGACCGATTACAAAATGTACGAATTTGAAAAATAATCATTTGCACTTGGAAAAAAAATAGACCTGAGGAATAAAGATTGTGTGACTCAATAAGAAGAAATGAGAGACTCGTTGACAAGACTAAAAACAATTCAAATAGGGAATGGTTTTCATTGCTCTTTATTAAGTTTTTATTTTGTATTTTTTTAAAAACAAATTCGCTATGAATTTTTAAGAAACTGTCAACAAGTAATCTCTCTACCTCTCCCTTTATTTTGCTACTTTGATCGACATCTACTCGAACGTAAGCTTATAAAATAAGGAGCTAAGGATCTCGTGAAAGAAAATTAAATTTTATAAGGGAGAAAAAGTCAATATTTAAGGCAAAAAGCTGAGAGAAATCACAAAAAACTACTAAAACTTGCAACAATTTTGAATTTCGGAACGAATTTTGCGTAAGTTCACAAATAAAAATAGCTGTAGATGCATTTCAGATGGCTACAGATCTACCCAACATGATATTTTTCCTTACAAGTTTAACAGTTAATAATTCTCGAAATAATTTCTTGAGTCTTAATTTTTTTTTATTTCGTCGTACCTCCGTACCTTTTTATGCATAACTTAGTAATTTCAAGTTTCTAAGTCTTATAGATTTTGTGTAGCAAAGCACTATGTAACGTAAAGCAAAAACAACAAAAAAGTGATAACAAATTCGCCAAAAAAGCACTTAAAATTACAATAACTTTTGATCTAATTAGAATTTCAAAGATAATTGGTATAAGTTCATAAACAAATATGGCCCTTTCAGCATACCAAGTATCAACCCTGAACTTGTTTACCTGCGACTTGTAGAACGGTCCGAATGGTAATACTCTTTCCTATAAGTTTAACAGTTAATAATTCTCTAATTATGGAATGCTAATTTTCCTTGAATTTCGTTATACTCCTTGTATATTCTTTGTTATACAAATGTGTAATTTCCAGTCGGCATCCCTTGCAATTTTTTTTAATACAGATAATTAATTTTCTGTTAAAAAATGTCCTTAGTTTACCAATCAGTTCTATTTGAAATTAATGTAAATTTTGCTTCTAAATTTTATTACTTGTTGACAATTGCAATCCTTGCTCTTCGTAATCTTCGCTACTTTTCAGAAAATATGCTTACAATTAATCCGCCCCTCAACCCAAAAGAAAAAAAAAACAAAGTAAGAAATAGCGTGAGGCACACTTTTCATCATAGAAGATCATCGCGCTTACTATTTGATTAAATAATACAATGGCAGTTGCAGAAATGCGCTAATTTGACTTGTTTCAAGCATGAAATTTCAAACTGAATTCTGGTTATCATTAATTTTAATTATTACATTATTATAACACAAAAACTGCGAAGAATATCTTATAGGATGGTTTTCATATATAAGTTCTATACCATATAAAATGAATACAAATTATTCTAAATTAATGACCTTCGTAAAAGGGGAAATCAAATTATTTACAGAAAACATTGCAATTTTGCTATATGTTACAATACCTGCAATTGTTGCGAATTTTGCATGACATTTTAAAGACAATTTTAAGATTCTTGAAAACAGTACAAAATGTTTATCAGTTCTATTGTCTAAATCTTAGATTTAATTCAAAGTCCATGGTAATTATAATTATTCTAATTGAAATGTTAAACTATAAATTTTGTTACCACTTTAAATCATTGTAAAAAATGCCGGTTAAAGGATTGTAACGTTTGTAGAGCCAATTTGTTTTTAGAAACGGGAAAAATCACATTCCAATACAGGCTACTTTTTTTTTTTTTTTTTACATAAAACTCTTCAAAACTCATATATATTGAGGAAAAATTTCAATAGAATATATTTCATCAATTGAAATGCCACCCAGCCATGAAACAGGCTGATCTTTTCTCCTTAACAGTCGATTCCTTCTCTGAATATAATTTTTTTTACTCAATATATGAAAGGTTTTAATGCACTTTCCTGACAAGCCACATTTTCAAGCTGTTTATGACTGAATTGGAAAAAAAAGGAAAAATGGAAAATCTTCATGCAGACAATAAGAAGTGTCTGTTTAGTGTGCTATTATCTAATAAAAAATCTGGAAACTCATAAAGGACCAACATGGAAACAATACAAAACAACAGTTGTAAAATGTCAATTTTGGAAAACATTTTACTTATTGCTATATTGCCCCAATACCTTCATATGAATTATTTTAAAAAAACTAATATTAAGTTAAAAATTTATTTTCCATTTTATTACGATTGCGACGAAAATTGGCTTATTCACATATTTCTAGAGTTTATAATTTTCTCAATTATGTAACAATATCATTTTAATTATTATGATAGATTAGGAAACCAGCCAATTCAATTAAGAAATAAACCGATGTAATATAAAAATAATTGTACAATTCATGTACGAAATAGTTTTAAAACATCGCATCTTGACTGAATGATCGTGCATCGTTCGAGTTAAAATTAAAAAAAATTATTGAACATAATAAATTCTACATGATTTTGACGAATCTTACAACTATCATATTTAACAACGCTTCAATATTATAAAATTGTTTTTAAAATTCATAAAATCTTTATTGTTAGCTAATCTATAAATTATATGAAAGCCGTAATGAACGAAATTTGGTCACGTTTCAAATATGTTGACCCAAGCATCTTTTTATTTAGTAAAAAAATTGTCACCAATTAGCCTAATAACATTTGAAAAATTTGGTACAGATATTTAATGACATAAATTTACACACATATATAGATATAACAAATTCCCGAATTGATGTATTCAGGTAAACTCAGTTAAAACGCGAATTTTCTAATGAAATTATAAAATAAATCAATTGTTAGCAAGATTTTTTCCTAATATACATATATCTCATTTCTAACGAAATCAAATTTATAAACAATAAACATTCTGTAAAGACATGTTAATAAAACATAATCATTGAATTTTATAGATTAAATCTTCAAAATTTAAAAGTCAGTACTTACCGGAATTGGACATTATTTTTAAGTTTTAAAGTCAAGAGGAGAAATATAAATCAAAATAACAACTGATGTCATGAAATCCCAAGAACAACAATTTCTAAAATATCTATTTTTTCCCGTGACCACAAAGCAGACGATAATGAATTGCAGTTGAAGTCCATGTTTTTGATAGTTACAGCAGTTTTTAGGAAAATAAATAAATTTACAAATCGTCTGGAAGCCGAGCACGCGCTGTGTTTTGAATTCAGACAACTAGTGAAATTCCTGACTGACCAATAATCTCTCACGAAACGTTTGCCATGGAAACGAGTCAAGCTAAATGTTAAATAGAAATTGAAACACGCGGCGATGCGGATTGGAAAATGGGGTTGCCAACAGCGTGATAAACAATGCCAAATTTCTCGCCATAAAAAGATCTTATTTTCTTCAGTACATCAAATTATTGTTCTTATTTTATGCCGTTTAATTTTTGTTTAATTAAAAAGTATTAATATAAATCTTTAGCATAGTGTCATAGTAAAGCATACTCTTATTTTTGAAATGATATTGAAAATATAGGTACAATATAATATTAAAAAAAAAGAATCATTTGAAAAATTATTCTTATTTAATATGAAAATAAGAATCATTTGAAAGTTTAAATTAAAAGTAATAATTTGTTCATCGATTAAGAAAAAGTTGGAAATGATTGCTAATCTTAATGAGAAAAAAAAGCTTATGTACCAAAACAAAAGTTCTTAAGATATCGTAGTGAAATAAAGAAAAATATTAATTTAAAACCTCTTTTATGTAAACCATGTTATCATAGTTGCTTTTATAACTTATAAAAAAAAAGTAACTTTCATTTTTTGTCACTGGTGTTACACAAATGTGTAGATAATACAAAATGCTCTCTCTTCACTATCCTTAATATCTTAGAATGATGAAGTAATCGGGTAGTGACAATTATTGAGTCATATAAAGGAAAAAATAAATAAATAAGTAATTAAAAGAAAAAGTTTAAAACTTTTGAACGGCTGGGGAGATTCAGGAAGACAAGTTGGGATATTTTTTAACATGCGCACTTTTATTGTTATTGAATATCAAACATGCCATTAGCTGTATCTGAGTACCTGTAATTAATTTTAAAGTCTGAGTAAAATTTTTGAATTAAGTGTTTATAAATTTTGTAGTATTATTTTAATTTCTCAGTATTATTCAGCTTATCCCCCAAATACTCATCTAGTATTTTTTACTTATCTTCTTTTATTAGTAAGAGGATAAGGAAAGTTTGAAAAAAGATTTTTTTGTATAGATTTAGGCATTGTCACAAACTTGCTAACTAAACTGTAGATACTTTTTCTTAATGCTATGTATTTAAAAAATAATATAAGTTATAATTGATAGCTTCATAGCTCAAATTAACTCTCTGTTTATTGCCCGTTCTTTAACTATGTAGTGTTTTTTATTCACTACGTCAGGTCAGATAAGCTTAAGAATTGCATTTATTGTTAAAAGCTTAAAAATAGGGTAATAAATGTACAGGCACTGAAAAAAATAGATTTGGATACAATCCATAAAGTAAACAAACCATAAAAGTGCTATTTCAGATAACTTTAATGTCTTATAGTGTTTAACTTAAAATTTAGAGCTCGCGTCTATGAAAAGTATAAATTTATAATGATATTATCCTAAATGTAAGTAAAAGTTTATAACCTTACTTTCAAAAGGCACTCAGATTTTAAATGTGTGATCCAAACCTTCAGTAGAACTGTTGGTATGAAAGTTAACAATCCATTTTGAAATTATCTTCTGAAATTTACCCAAGAAAATAGCTTTAATTACCCAATTACCTTAATTTAAAAATCCTTGAATAACAATAACACATTTTCTATATAAAAAAATCTAAGTTTAAAATGTAAAATTCACCATTTTCGCTTTCTAAATTTTTTTTTCTCTCCGTCTTTTCCTACCCTCTAACATTTTCACCGAAGAAGGGTATATAATAGTAATATTTGGATTATTCGAAGATTTGGAAGCGTATAAAGATTTGGAGTACTCTATTAATTCGTCATAGAATAATTCAATTTGTCCATTATTCATTTTGGATCATTTTTATGGATAAAAAATTAAAAATTTTATAACTTGAACTAACCTGACTATTTCCCAGGAAATAAAATGAAATAAGTTCATTGTAACTTGAGAAATTTCGACTCCAATTTGAAGAAATAATCCTATTTTCTTCATTTGAATTTTCTAAAGTTTATAGTGAGAAAAATAGTAATTGAAAAATATTTTACAAAATTTAATATTTTGGAGAAATTACAACAGTCCATACAATTACGGTTTCTTGATATGTAAAGTATGTGAGACACGAAACTTAAATTATAACACAAGTGACCAAAAAGAAGGAAAAAAGAGAGAAGATTAACGAAGAAAATAAGGAATGTATAAAAAAAATATAAAAGTTAAAAATACAAGAAAACAGGGGGAAATATAAATATTTTTAAAGAGAAGATGAAAATATCATTAAAATGTTTTTTTTTTAAATATTTAGAAAAGAAATATTTAAAAATATTTAAAAAAAAACAGAAAAACAAAATAAGAAAACGATATAATCGCGTCATTAGCTCACGCGATTATATCTACCAAATAAGAATGCTTTCTAATATTGTAATATTATTGCTAAATCAAAATATATGAATACAATAGTGTGAGAAGCACTAAACAAATTAAAACTAAAAAAGAACATACCAAGCAAAAAACACAAAATAAAACGTATTAAACAAAAAATAGAAAAGAAAAATTAAGGAAAAATGCAGAATAAAACACAAAATGTAACATATAAAGTGAGTGGCGAATTTAAATAAACTTCCACTTACTGGCATCAGTCAAAAATGATCAAATTGTTTTCGCAACAAATTTGCCAAATTACAAATTATGAAAATATAAGCGCAAGTAAAGGATAGTGGGGGGTATTTTATGGCGCCTCATTGCTGAAGTATAAGTTTTGTTAGTTATTATATAATTATATATTATATTAATATAATTTGTTAGTTAGATTGGATTTGCCCGAACTGGATGTACGCAAGGTAATAATATTATACTGGATAATTCAAAGTTTATAATTACTAAGTTCGAATATCAATTTTTAGATTTTAATTTTAATCATTCTTTAAAGAAATTATTAACATTTATTGAAAAAAGAATTTGTATTGAAAAAAGAATCCTTCATTAAATATTAAAAGATTTTTAACCTCGGATTTGCACATGGTGAAAATATAAATTTAGTTAACGCATTTTTTTTTACAAAACTGTTAATAATTATAACATACAATTAACTCAATGATTTTATGTAGAATTTACATATATAAGTTAGATACTTATAGTTATTTATAAAATTTTGGAAGAGTTTGTCGATTTAGATAAATTGTGTATATATACAGAGAAAACAGGGAAAACAGAGAAACAACTTTAACTATATATAAAGTTAAAGATATGGAAAATAGAACTCTCTCTCTCTCTTTTTAAATTTTCAAACAAATGTTGCAATTAATGTTTTTAATGTTTAAAACATTAAAACTCGAAAGATTGCGGTACATGTAAGTTCATGCGAATTCGCTACTCGCTTTAAAGATTTCGTTTTGTGTTTTGTTCTGTTTTTCCTTTACATTTTATTTTCTGTTTTTTGCCTGCTGTATTTTTTTTTTTTACTTAATGTGTAATATTTCGTTTCATATTTTTTGAGTGCTCCTCACACTATTATATTGTTATATTTTGCTTCGGATATATTGATACAATATTAGAAAGCACTCCTTTTTGCGGATATGATCGTGTCAGCCGATGAAGAGATTACATATTTTCAATTTTTTGTTTTCCGACTGTTTAATATATATATATTTTTTATTTTTTTGAGTTTTTTCTAAATAGTTTCTAAAAAATATCTTATTTTAATAATTAATAATTTATTTTCTCTTTTTATTAATCTTTATTATTTTCCATGCTTTTAACTATATATATATATATATATATCACAAAATAAATAAATACAATAAAACACGAAAAAAGTTAAGAAAAACAATAAGTTTAATTTGCTGTGCATAAGCTGCAAGTAAGCAGAACTCATTAGATAAGTTCAAAGTGAAGATAATACAAGTGAAAATTATAGACATATGAAAACGGGGAGGAAAATAATAATTAAATAAAATAACAAACAACTGATTAAAAAAAAAAGATTAAATCTTTTTAGAAAAACCGGGAAAAAAAAGATATAATCTTTTCATCAGCCCACGCGATTATATCCGCAAAAAAGAGTGCTTTCTGTTATTGTATCCATACAGCCAAAGCAAAATATATTAATACAATAGTGTGAAGAGCACTCAAAAAAAGTTTTTTACAAAAATTACAGCAAATAAATAGAATACAATAAGTTCTTTTCAATATCTTCTTTTCTGGATTTTTCAAGAGTCGGGAAATCGATATGAACTGGAAAATTATTTCAAAAAATTTCTAAAATCTTAAACTATGAGAAACTCAAAGTTAAATTTTCAAAGTCAATTTGCATTCACTAAAAAACTTCTGAATGCAAAATAATATTAATAATGATTAACAATTTTCTTCTTGAAATTGATAAAAAGTGCTGCTTGGAAATTGAACTGTAAGCGGTCTTCATTTTTTCAATAACAATAAAATGTCAAATAAGTGAAATCTTAAAATTTACTTAAATTTGATCTGTCAAGAAGAAAGAATTTTCGTATTTTTAAAAAGATCTTAATAGGCATATATATGTAAATAAAGATAAAAAAATTTAATATATAAGGAAATGAATATTCATATTTAAAAAATAGTTCTGACTAATAGAGATAAAATCCCCAAATGGCAACCCATTAGTAACTTTTGTCGCCAAGATAATCCTTAGTTCTGTTTTTCTCTCTAATCATCGGCCACCGGTAAAATGAGAGGGACACATTAATGTTTTTCCTGCAAAAGTAGTCAACTCTCTCTTCTCAGTTTCGGGTTCAACTAGTGAGAGAAGGTCAGCAGCCCGTGTCGAAGGTTATTGAGATAACGCCTCTTTCATGGCGCCGCTCAAAATTTATCATTAGAGTTTTCCTGGGATAGACTAACTTGGTTGAGTGGTTTAGATCTCCTTTTCTTTCTCATCCTGCTAACTATGCAAATATTTTTTATAAGGATGGCATTGTGATGCTGTTTTGGTAAAGCATTTTTGCTCTTTAAGAGAAAATGCTTGGATTGCATATTTTTGCGCAAGCGTATTCCCTTGTACGGCAGTGCATTGATGTTAAAGAAAAAGGAAATTTTTTTTTATTTCGAACTAAAGTGTCTGGAAATTAGTAGATTAGAGATATTAGCTTGAAGGAATTATTTTAATAGAAACAAGGGCTTTTAATTAAAAGTTTGAACTTTTTACCCTTCCCCGAAATCATCTATAAAAATTAAATCAGCTACCGATGAATCATAAAAGAGATTTGATTTGGTTTGGCAAGTTTTTGACACATGACGCTTTTTATCATGGTTTTTACCGTCATGTCAGAATCCCTCTGTCAAAAACCCATAGTTTTAATAAAATAATTTTGAGTATTTGGTAAAATAATTTATAAGTATTTGGTAAAATAATTTTGAATCTTCTCGAATTTTGGACTCATCCATACTAAACTCAGAAATTGACTGGGCAATGAAAATTGCGCAAAATTAGTCACTTGATATCGTATACTTCGGCACAGTGACCCTGACTACTGAACATGCAATTTTGTTAGTAATTAAGTTTTGTTTAATGTGCTTTTTCAACTGAATAAAAGTTTTTAGCTTGACAAAATAGCAGTGATTCTTGACTTAGAGTTTGTTAGTAGTTACAAGTTTTGAAAGTTTTGTTTAGCTTATTTCTAATATTTAAGAAATGCCAAATTTTAAATTCTTCTTTTTAGTTCTTGAATTTATTAATAGTTCCAAGCTTTTTTGTTCGTTTGTTTATTTCTAACAATCAAGAAGTGCAAAATTTTGAATCCCTTGCAAATCAAGCTATAGTGATAAAAGTAAGTATCACTATTTTCAATAAGTATATTACAATATTTCTTTATGAATGTATATCCTTCACTTCTATAAGAATACATGTATGTAGTTGCAAAATCAATAGCAATCATTTACAACATTCATTTATAAAGGAGAGTATGTGAAAATAATATATTGTCCGCTATATGCCATAAATTAAAGAAAACAGTAGATTTTTGACGGTTTTTACCACTGTCATGTCAAAAACCAGTTTTTGACGGCAAAAGCCCAACCCCTATTCCATGGTAATAAAAAGGAAATAAAAACAATGCAAAAATGAACAGAATTCAAGTAATGTCGAAAAGGGTCTAGGACGCCGCAACTTCTAGATGACATTCTACATAGAGTGGGTGATCAACCGGGATGTGCAACGCGTGCGGTTGTACGAGCTGTAACCGTGTGTCCCAAAAGACTGCTTGGCATATGCTGCATGAGAAAGGAATGCACCCCTATCGTACGCAAAAAGTACAAACATTGGCACCGGTAGACTGTCAGGCACGCGTTAATTTCGAGCATAGATTCCTCCAGAAATATTCCAAAGCAGCCAGATTTCGGTGGAAATGTTCTACTGTTTAATGATAAGTGTACCATCACCCATGCGAGCGATTTAAATGCCCACAACCACGCAAGTGGGGATATACGAACCCGTATGCCAATCATTCTCATTCGTTTCAACAGCGTAACTGTTTGAGCAGGGACTTCATGACTCATACTGACGTAAATGTTAAGCTTCATGACTATTTGATTGACCCGTACCTCCAGCCACACAGTCTGAATCGTATCACGCATTCATACGAAAGGTGTTGCTGCCTATTCCAAACTGCAGCAGGTCGAGGACGTGGTTCCAGCACAACCGGTGTCTGCACATTTTAACTTGGTTGTGCGGAGTACTTCCAGAGCGATGGTTTGGTCGAGATGATCCACCAGGATCTCTTAACCTCTCGTGTTTCGACTTTCTCCTGTGGAACCACAGGAAAAATTTTATATACGAGTGCCCGATTGAGAACTATATGGACCCAGTCGCCAGAACCGTCGTTGTTGCCAGCGATATTAGAGAAATGCCTGGTGTTTTCCCAAATGTACGTCAGTCCCTACGCAGCAGATGTGAAGTCTACCTTGCAGCTGGAGAAAGATCTTTTAAGCAATTTCTTTGAGAATCCTTTCAAGCAATTCTTTTTACATCAATTACATCTTTTTCTCTTGAGCAATTTCTTTGTACAGCAATCAAATTTTCTAAAACAAAGAAGCATCTTACCCTCTGGTGTTAATTCTTAAAATATTACGGTGGAAAATTGCCTTAACTTCTCACTGCTTGTGTTCTGATCATACATTCTATACCAAATATTGCTCGTGTAGATTTGTTCGATCACCTAAACACCCATTAAAGTTTTGCCGACTTGTTCAGTCTGTAAAATATTTCTATTTGCATCACTGTGCAAAAGAGTTTCGGGAAACGTTGTTGGAGCTCCGTATGCACAAGCGCACATAATGGACCATTTTCTTGATATGGTACCCAATTTCAATTTTCAAAGTGTGGGTCATAGTATGCATAATAATTGACTTAAAAACAATTCCAAACAGAGAAAGTACGACACAGTTTAATCGGCTCCGGGTAGACTATTTTGATCTCTAAAACTGAAAATTATGCGTACAGGAAATGACACGAAGATGCGATGCTCAAAATGCTTCTAAGCAAAGAAAGCACGTTATGCTTTCTAATTGCGCACAATTTTTAATAGACTTGGAATATTAGCTGTTATTCTATCGTCTTTTTTTTTCGTTGGCAATATTTACATAAATTAAATACAATTCAAATTTTACTGTATATCCTATCTGTGTTCTAAACTTTTAAGAGCTGAAGCAAAAATAAATTTAAATGTAAGCAAAAGCTACTATGGTCCATGTTTTTAAATTACTTAGAAAAAAAGTCATCTTTCATCTAAACAAAAGTGAAGTTTTCAACTTAGTAACTAGAATATTTTTGAGTTCTGATGGACAATAAAGCAAAAGAAAAATACTTTTTATGCAAATTATTAATTTTTTATTTTGTACTAACTTGAAAAAAAAATTAAATCTCATGCATAAACCAGCAGATTTTTTAATATTTTCCACTCTCTTAATTTCGCTTATCATAAAAACGTACTTTTCTTTCACTTAAAAATGAAGAAAAAGGGGGGTGGGGTGGGAATAGCACTTTCTGTTCTCAAAACGGGAGGAAAAAAAATTATCTCCATTATATCGAGCTTCTTCATTTTAACTCTCTCCTGATTCATCATGAATTCTTTATTAAATCTCTGGAGTTTTGGTTTTCTTTTTCTTCTCTTGGCGGTGGCTTGGCGGTTTCTATTAAAAACTTTAATCAAAATTCACGCTAAGGGCATTATGAAAACCGCATTAGCTTATCACGTTCATAAAAGCTTTAAGCATGAGTTTGGCGTATATGAGCAACTATGAAAGAAATAAAGAACCGTTGTACGATGAAGGGAATTTTCACTTCACTATATAGACAGAAGCATTCGATTTTTTTTCTTCTGAAGCCCTATCTAGATCGAGGCCATTAAGGAGAATGTCAAGGAGAAAAAGCCAAGTTATAAGCTGCGGGAATTTAACAACCTGTGGGATTTTTTTTAAGGAAAACGTTCAGTAGATAGTTTTTGACGCTAGCATTTAAATGTGATCTCTGAGTTTAAAATTCTTAAAAAAATTGAATTAAAACTTTAAGCAGTTAGTTTGGAAATATGCGATTTTTGTACAAATAAACAAGCATAGTTGTTATTTAATTAAAAATTTCATTCGCTTCAAGAACAAGCAATTTGGAAGTAACAGTCAACATGTTTCGAGCGCTCAAAAACCGGGGCCCATTTTCAAGACTTGCCAGACTGGAATGAGAAGAAACAAATGGGATTTGAGTGAATGGGAAGAAATAAAAGTGACATGAGCAACTATGAAAGAAATAAAGAACCGTTACACTATGAAGGGAATTTTCACTTCACTATAGACCGAAGAATTTTTTTATNTTTTTTTTTTTTTTTTTTTTTTTTTTTTTTTTTTTTTTTTTTTTTTTTTTTTTTTTTTGCTGCCTAAGTCCTACCTAGATTGAGATTCTTAAGGAGAATATCAAGGAGAAAGAGCCAAGTCAAAAGCTGCAGAAATTTAACTACCTGTGTTTGCTTATTTTTTTATTTTTTATTTTTTTTTAACGAAAACGTAATATAAAACGCAACCCCTTTGAAATTTAGAACGCAAAGTTGCCAACGAAAATGGAAAATAAAGTTGAGAATCAAAAACTAGAAAAACGTCAGTAGCCGTGAGAGAAAAAAAAATTAAAAACAGAACAAGAAAAACCACGGTGACCGAGAGGAGCAAATTAGGGTAAACTGTCTTTTATCGTGCTATTTAAAGGATGGTGAGGAACTAATGTCGTTAAGAAGGAAATCAGTATTTATATGAATAAAACAAGATTCCAGGACATCAAGATGAGCTGATGTGACTGGGGAGGAGATAATTTTTGCATCGCCAAAATTGAAATCATAACCAAGATTCCAACAATGTGTAGCAATTAATGATTTCTTGTATTTTTTATAAAGGATATATCTATTGTTCTTCTTAATTCTATATTTCAAAGCGCGACTAGTTTGTCTGACCCTAAAAGCTCATATCTTAACGATTATCTTATTTTTCAAATTTTAAAATAATTTCGTAATTAATTAAAAAGAGCTCTGAAAGTACGGTTTAATTTTTAATATGAAAAATAAAACAGTTATAATGAAAAATAAAACATGAGATAGGAAAATTAGTTTTTTTTTTAAATAATAGTGCCCATTTTTCCATGAACATTTTAGCCAGATTTACTAACTTTTCGGCAATTATTGAAAATAGCAACAAAAAAAAAAGTAGTCTATACAAGTTCCAAGCTTATTGATATATTTTCGGGCATAGATGTTCAGAAATACTTGTTTTTTTTTCGTTATTTATTACCGATTTCTCACATCGTTGAAAACTTAGAACTTTATTGATAAGTATTAAAAAAATGGCATGAACAAACATCTCTAAATAATCCTCTTAAGTATTTCTTCAGAAATGTTTTGAAACTGAAAGTGTTTTTTTCCATTATTGTCGGGTAGTGTATGTATATTTCTATTTTAGAGAAAATACATTCTTAGTGTAATTTCACGATATGATGGTGTTATCAGAAATATTACATAATTTCTGTTAAACACGCATAAATGGATTAACCAGGATAAATATTGTATAAACCTTCATAAAAATGTCGTTTCCCGTATAAGCTATTTCAAACTTCATGTTGCATTGTACTTGTCCCAACGTCACAAAGCTATTCTAATTAATTATAACTGTATGACGTGGAATTGCAGAATTTTACATTTTACAACTTAATGAGAGTAATATTCTGATTCTATGTTACTTTACAAGATACTTAACTAAAGCTGTGAAAACTAGTTTTTAGTTGGTCGGTTGAAATTCATTGACACATAAAACCAGAAATGGCCAGAGTTACACGTTTCTTAGGGCCGAGTATCCGGGTTGGTAGGGCGTTGGACCCATGTCCAAGAAGTCGTGAGTTCTATCCCCGCATGTCAAAGACTCCCCGTGTAATAAATAGTAACTGGTGCACGTTCAATCTGTCAGATCACAAAGTCTTCCATATTCCCATAACGAATCACCTTTGGAGGCACTGAATTAGATATTAATCGCTCTCTATTTTAGGTCAAAATTACTATCTGTGGTTGAGTAAATGGATGCATGACTGGGTCCGCCCTATAAACGGGCTGTGACGAGCATGTGGCTGACGTCGTATTTTTTGACATAGATTGCGTCACTGAAACACTAAAAATGCAACCTCTGCTTTAAATTCGCTTGGTTTCGTCAAGCAGGCTTGCTGGTATCTTTGGCCAGCGGTATTAGAAATAGCAACATCACGTGTTTTAAAAACTGAATATAGTCCGTTATCAGAAAACTGAGGTACCCGACTGAATGAAAACTGAGTGAACCAGAAAAATATATAAAGATGTAAAAAGTTGTTAATAAATATATTATATAAAGATGTAGTAAGTTGTATTTTTTTTCCTTTTTCTATTGTTATTTATTTTTCGGTTTCCCTCTCGGCTACCGTATTTTTTTCTAGTTTTATTTATATTTTTTTCGATGCCAGCTTTACGTTCTAAGTTTTATATCACTTTTGTTTTCTTCATTCATATCTGACAACTCTTAAAAATGGGCGCCTATTTTTAATGCTTGAAATTTCGGTTACCATCTTTACATTTTTTGAAGTCAATGAAGTGTTTAATCAAGTTTGGGACTATTTATTTAATTAGTTTACAGTCGGTTAAAAAATTTCGTCTAATTAATGCTTAATTGACATAGAGAACAATAATGTGCAAGATCGGCTTTCGTTCTGTGGATATAACGGGAATGACCAATTTTGTAGAATATTAATTAAAACCAGGGTTTTGCAATCAACGGATATTGCTTCACAGTTATTGAAATTAAGATAAATTTCATGTAACTTGTTATTGGTTCATGCATTCCAATGTTAGTTACAGTCATGCAATAACGAAGTTTTACTATTTCAAGGCAAAAAGTTTTAGGTTGTAGTTGTAGTTAATTTACGTCGCACTAGAGCTGCACGATGGGCTATTGGCGACGGTCTGGGAAACACCCCTGAGGATGATCCGAAGATATGCCATCACAATTTTGATCCTCTGCAGAGGGGATGGCACCCCCGCTTCGGTAGCCCGACGACCTGCACGCGAAGTCGAGCACTTTACGG
>NC_092210.1:48675389-48720176 GCF_043381705.1 Parasteatoda tepidariorum | reverse complement strand
TATACATATGAAATGATAAATTACCATACTTATGCTAAAAAAAATTTAAAATTTTTTGATTGATGACAACATTTTTGCACAACTTTTCACTGCAATATTTATGGCTTGCTTGAGAAAAATTGTTTGTAATATCTGTCCTTCATGATTATTTTTAGTCCCCTTTTTTAAGAAAAAAAGAGTTATGGTCTGTTAGTTTCGATATTTACCGCTACGTTACGAAATATTTACACTTTCATTAGATACTCTGCAATTTTGTTGCTACTTCGAAATCGACGAATAAAAATAAGCGTTATCATCGTCTAAAAGTGACCTCTAGTGGCGTGAAGGAAACAATTAGATCAGCTGATGATCTCAGTATTTCAAGAGAATACTTACCTGTTTCTGACGCAATCTTCAATTCCTGCATTTCATTAACAAATTATGCGGTGATGTCAAGCTCTCGTGTGCCAGCAGTGACTATGTAAGCCTTGACCTCAAATAACGTAAAAAAAAAGCCTTTGAGAAATGTTTTATACAAACGCGTTTTTTTCTTATTGTTTGTCGCATTGTATTGCCGAAATAATTTTAATTTACTTTGTTTTAATTACCATCGATTTTTTTTAATTTACTTTAAAATGTCTTTATGTTAGTAATGAGCAATTATTATGGTGAATAATTCTTTTTTATACATAATTCCAGTACCTACAAATTTGTGGAATGTTATTGCAAATGTTGGTATTTTGCAACGGAACCTAGTTGTTTATTTTAAATGAAAATGATAATATTTTAGGAAGCAATTTCTTGAAGACTTGTTATGTTGAAAATTTTTGGACATTCAGATGATAATTAATTTAATAAATGGCAGCCAATTTTATTTTTTAAGAAACATGACAGACATTATCTTTAAAGCATTTATTTTTAATGTTTTAGTGATCCAAAGAAAACTTTTTTTCTTCTAAGAGAAGTAAAGTATGTTTAATAAAAAAAAAGTTTATAATGCTTTGATTAGTCATTAAATCCTCTAATACTTTAAATTAAATTTGATACACTGAAATTCCTTTCAAAGAATAAAAATTTTTTACTGCTTTAGTTTTCCTAAAAGCAAAGCCGAAATACCATGGTAAAATCTAAGTTTCTAAATAAAGATTTCAATCAAGATTTCTAATCAAACAACATATTTTAAATTATATGATAAATATTACCTGCTTAATCACTGAATATTGATGTTTTCTACGTCAGGAAGCAAAAGTTTGATTCATGCTTATCGTCTGCTTGAAGAATTATAAACAGAAGAACAATCTAAAAAATAAAAAAATATTGAATTAGAAACCATTTCCTTGACGTAGTTCAAAGTTAAAATAATAATAATTTAAATTATATATATATCAAATATATATAAAATTCAAAAATAGAAATCAGAATTTTTTTTTCAATCCATTAGTTAAGCGTAATTCAACTGACAATTATTTAATTAAATTTGTAGCTATCACATCTAATGTCTTAATTTTCATTTCACTCCATGCAATGAATCCTCTGCAGTAATTGTAATTTGTTGATATATGAGCTTCCGTCGTTCTTATTAATATAATAAATCATCAATGCAGTGTAAAATATTTTACAGAATCTTATTTTCGGAGATTCAGCTCGCTTTGCAAACATTTTTGTTTCTTGTTGGTTAACCGAACGCAACATCAAATTCTATTCAATTAATTCATTGATTCAATGCTATTCAATTAATAAATCCTCATTTTCTTTTTACTGTGTCAACACAGAATTCATTTTCAATTCTATTCGGATAAATTTCAAATCCAATATTTTTGTTCAGCTTGAATTTCAACTTCTTCCATAAAGAAGAAAATTTTTTAGGAATTCGGAAATTTTGAAGGACGCTTAATAATAAATTCTACACAGCAAATCTCGCCTTTTCATTGGTTTTAGACAAGTTTTCAAAAACATTTGTTTTCTAAAGTTATTTAAATTTCTGGAAACTCAAAATTTAAAATTTGAACTAATATATATTTCATTTGAGCTTAAATCTAATTCTGGGATGAACTTCCTACATTCAAATCCGGAGGTTTCTTAATTTATAACTCAGTGACATTACAAATTGTTCCTTGGAATAAATTCCATTGTAACAAGCCTTTTCTTTTTTGGTTGTCTTGCAGTTTAAATCAAGAGATTAAGTCTGTTAGTAAGCTTTCATCAGTTAATTGAGGAAATTATTGAGGAAACTATTTAATTTTTGTCAGAATTTATTGTGTTTAAACAGCTTTGTTCAAAATAATATAGTTAACTGCAAAACCATTTTAATCATATTTATTTAAATTAAACTATAAATAGTATCTCAAAACAAACATAATGAATCGGAAAAATGCATTTCAATAAATTATTATTAATTTGAATATGCATAAAACAAATATAAACGAATCTTGAGATTTCTTTACTTATTAACTAAAAATACTTAATGAAATAAACTTCAATTTATTCATTCAAATGAATGCAGAAACAGTTGCTATGCATAATTTATAAGATGGAATGCATATTTTGATTCAAATTGCATTTAAGAATGTTTCCTTAACCAGTAAAGCTTTCCTATAATTTTCATAAATACATATCCTTGTATTTGCTAATTTATAATTCTCCAGTTCTTTAATCAGATATTAAAGTCGAAATATTATACATAATTCACTTTTGTTGTCTGATTCGAAACATTCATATTAAAATCACGACAGTTTTATTGCGATTTTGCATTTTTTTAGAAAATTAATTTTGAAAGACTCAACAAATTCAAGTTTGTCACTCTTTTAGAGCAACTTTAATAGTGCTTCATTATTGATTAGAATACAAGATAATCTATTATTCTGTAGAATTTTCAGAACTCGTTTTAAGTATGCATGTTCTTAGAAAATCGTGCATAAGTGCCCTTTAAGAAATTTGGAGGAAGGACTAAACTTTTAATTGAAGAGTATCAAACTATAATTGAGGAGCTGAGTGGATGAAAGGGTCTAAAGTGACATTTTAATGAATTTGAGTATTTAACTTTATACATTTTTAATAATAAATTAATATTATATTTGCACAGTGTACACATGAAATAGGATATGATAGTTATATTACAGAATAAAATATGAGATGCAGGAAATTTATTACATATGATGCTGAACCAGGAAACGATCAATCTCCAAATCAATACACCAAGAGGTATTGATTTGTAATGGAAACTCTGGGGACTTTGTAACCCAGCAGATTCAACTTGCACCAGTCCCTATTTACTTCGGAGTCTTCAGCCAGCGGGGATCAAACCTACGACATCTTGGACATAACTCCCAAAACCCTACCAACCAGGCTATCCCGGCCCTAGATATGATGCATCATATGCATGATGTATCATATACATGCGTAAACACATATAAAATTATATATTATGCTCATTTTACATGAGGGCTGATATTCATGCGTCTGATGTAAGTGCTTAAGTGGCACAGAAAACGTGAGTATTTGAGTCATTAACCTTAAAGTTTACGCATCTACAATAACAAATGAAGTTTATATTTGAGCAATATACATATGAAATGATAAATGATATTTATATTTCAGGGCACAGAATCAGATTCAGGACATTTACAAACACAATGTATAATATACATGCGTAAGCAGAAATAAAATGATGTATGATATTTAGTTGACTTAATGGCTGATATTCATGTGCCTGATGTAAGCTCATCGATGAAGCAGACGGTTAAGGCGTCACCCACACCACTGGAGGTAATAAGTTCGAACCTGACAGCCAGCAAAATCATAGGTATTAAACGTTGGAACTTTAAAAATAGGCATAGGTGCTTTGCAATGCTTGGGTTATGACTATGTGCCTCAAGTATAATATACTTTCTCCATTATATCGGATAATTTATTTATATCATATATATTTATACAATATGGTACATATTTTATCCAATCCAATGACAGTGTTTTTAAATAATTCATATGATTATACATAATATTATATTTACGTGATATCTTAATATATATTTCACCTAGCCTCTTGAAATTCGTATCATCACATGTAATTATACGTTTATTACACGCAAAGTTTGCAGTGATTCTCAGTGTTTTATTTTCCTTAAATTTCTTTTAAACATAAATAAATAAGTTTATATAACAGTATGAAGTCGCTATACAAACCTCTTAAATATTTATAACAACCTTTCATTTGTTCGCGTCATACCTTTAAAAAATAGGAAAATCAAGAAATATAGCTTTTGTGAAAGATACCTTGTAAATGAAATCTCAAAAGGCATATATTTCCTTAACTCAGCGAAAAAGGCAGATTCTTTTTAAAGAACTTAATCTATTGAGAAAAGAAAACGAATGAAATAGAAAAAAGATATTTTGCTGCAAAACACTAAAGGTCGCATTCTTAAGGTAAGAATTTAAACTTTATTTATCAAAATTAATCTAGGAACTTTTCACTTTGAAACCTTTTTTCTTGCTGAAAAGATTAGAATTCAGCGTGATTTCAAACACGGAAAAGATAAAGCAGCTATTCAAAAGAAGAAGCTGACTTCAAGCCTCGGGGTAAAATAACAATACTTTAAAATCTGTGAAAAGAAAATACTTCTAAGTGTTTGTTCAATAGTTTCGGATGAATGCTGCTTTCGGACTTGAAGTCAGTAATTGCTAGACTTCGTGAAAAGTTGAAAATGTACTTTTAAAAATAAAGAGAAAATTGGACCTTTAGAAATAATTTTTTGTTCTTGGTGACTAATTCTCGTTCTTAAATGTATTTTCTTGACATTCTTTTAACATTGTGTATATCTATCTATCTATCTATCTATCTATCTATCTATTCATGAATAGAAAAATAAAATAGGTTTAGTAATATTTGTAAGCTTGAACGATGGTTTCAGTTTATTTCAAAGAAGACATTTCACAAGTTGTGAAATTTTGGCTTTTAATTTTTTTTCGATCTTTTCAACAGGAAAAGGAAAGGTTTATATTAATTTTATTTTCAATTATAAAATTATACTCTACAAAGTTATTCGGAAGTATTTAGATGATTATTATTGTTGTTGTTGTTGTTGTAGTTCATTTACTCACACTAGAGCTGCACAACGGGCAATTGGCGAATGTCTGGGAAACATCCCTGAGAATGATCCGAAGACATGCCATCACAATTTCGATCCTCTGCAGAGGGGATGGCACCCCGGCTTCGGTAGCCTGGTGACCTGCTCCCGAAATCGAGCACTTTACTGTAGAACAGTTTAACGAGGACCAAAATCGCGCACCCTCGGTCCCTATGCAGACTCATCCAAGTGGTCACCTACCTGCACACTGACCGCAGCCGGTGATGCTTGACTTCGGTGATCTGCTGGGAAAAGTATCTTAACGATCAGCCCACTGCGGGACTATTATTGTTGTAGTACTCTGTTTATAAATGTATAATGTTCAGGACAATATACTAAATTTAATTACCTTTAATTCGATTCTGGGACTGAAGAAATTCTGACCAAGCAATAAAAGAATGGTTTCATATTTAAAATTTCAAAGTGGCCGCCAACCAACCACAGGAGTTCAAAAAATCGAGTTCAATATCATTGAGTTAGCTTTTAAAGAATATTTAATGCGTGTATTTTTTTTCGATCCGATGCATATGTTTCGAGACATTTGACCGTTTCTATACTTTTTAACACCCTGTATATATTAAGTGCGTCATGTTTAGAAACTGTCTGATATGCTATATTTGGTTTCATAAAAAAGGTCTCTTCATGCTTTAATTTTCAGTTTAGAACTAAAAATTGCATTCCACGAAAACGATTTTTCGTACTAAACTTCGAACTATTCCTTGTTTATTTTTATAAAAAATTGTGTGACGTCATAAAAATTATTCTAATTCTACTTTTTGAGCTTTACTATATATTCAATAAACTATATTATTAACGGCAAAGTTACCATCTACAGAAACAATAAATTTAAAATGAAAAACTGGATTCAAAATAAATAATTCTTTAGTTTACCGAAGAAGGACATGTTGATTATTTTTTTATTATTTTCTAAGAAAGGGAGAGAAGGTTTCTTGAATTGATACTAAAGTTTAAAACCTAATAATTTCTTTCACTTGCAATTCATAGATAAGGGTGTGTTTATGTAAGGCATTATGAATTGCAATATATTTTATCACAGCTCATAGATATATATTTCATAAATACTACTTTTTAGGTGAAAAAAACTTGAAATAATTTTTATTGTAAGTTACGTTTAGTAAATTAATGTGTTGCGTTTAAAATAAATAGAAGTCAAACAAAAAACTAAAAAAATAAGCGACGTTTTGAGATTTTTTATTAATTTTAAATTAACTAAAACACTTTTTGTTTTTTTACTTGTATGAATATTTTAAATATTTGAGATCAAACAATATAACTAAATAAGACTTAGATAAAATCGATTCCTTCTTATCATTTTATTTCGAAGGATTTCATTAAAATAAACTTGATAATATAAATTTATGTAAAATCTTTTGAAATTATGTAAGTTAATTGAGGGAAAATATTATTTAAAAATTTTACTCTGACCTTGCACGAAACTTATAAAATACATCTTACTTCAAGAGCACCAACTAATTATTCAAAATTAATTCAATAAAAACATTTCTTTTGAGAAGCAAAAAATAAGTATCTACAAAAATTCTGATGCCACTTCAAAATAATTAATATTTCTCAAGAGGCTAGATTTAATGAAAAGCTCTTCAAAAAATATTCCTCTTAAAGAAAATTTCTTAAGAGAAAACAAAATCTTTGAAGTACGCCATTAAATATGAAAAAAAGATGGAGAAAAAATCTGTTTCATGGAAGCCTTGGTGATTATTTTCGAAACATAGTAACAATTTATTACACTATCAAACAATAATATGTCAGACAAAGTGATTGAATTATTAAGACATTAGCATTCTTTATTTTATTGTTCTGTAATGATTCAATGGCATACTTTGGCACGTTTTATGACAATGTTATTTATGTAATAAATAATTACATAAAACATCATTTCTAACTTAATGTTCTGACATTGAGAGGGATCAATATGTTTTTTGTTTGTCGCAACGGTAGCGGAAATGTTCAACTTATAGCGGAAATATTTTACCAATTTATAGTATAAAAGATATTAGTAACCGGAACTGGATTTTTAAAGTTCATTTTGAAATTAATTACAAATTTTAATTTAAAATTAAGAAGAAAAAAGGTTTACAAAATTTCTGTTGGAGCAAAAATAGTCACTTGATTATAATAATTAAAAGTTAAAAAATGTGATAGTTAAAGATATAGAAAATTTATTATCTCAAAAGGAAACTTACATTTTACAATTAATATTAGTTAATTGTTAGATGAAAGGCATTTAATGTGAAAGCTGCATCTGCAGCAGCAGTTTTTAAAATAATCTGTTGCTTATAAACAAAATTGTTGAAATATGTATTAAAATACTTTTTGCTTTCAGCTCTGGTTTAAATATTGAATTTTATGCTTTCCTTGTACGGTGTTTTTAAAAGTAAGCTGATACTATTGTAATGTAACGGTTTGGAAGAAGAAAACAGATGAAAGGAAAAATAAGATATTATATTCATTCGGAAAAGTAGTGATAAAAAGATAAAAATGAAAAATTTTCTTTAAGATTATAATGCGATCCATTATTTTCGAAAAACCAGCATGTTTTTGCTCGTGGTTTTTATAGTAACTTAATAAAGCATGGGTAAACAGTCTTGAAGAGAAAAAAAAAAGTAAGAAGAAATTTTTAAAAATTGCATAGTGAATCATTCTTTTTCTTAAAACCAAAAGTAATTCTCATGGCAACTACATAATAAAAAAATAAAATAAATAAAAAGAGATGAAGAATAAAGTATTTTTTAACATTGGGAAAACAGGGATAAAATAATTAATAAGAAATTTTTTTTACTAAGATTGTGATCCAATCTTTTCTTAAGATCTAAAGTATCTTTCATGGCGATCTCATATAGGAAAAATGGCGATTAAAGCAAATAAGAAAGAATTTTCATTAAGATAGTAGTGTGATCTACTCTTTTAGTGTGATAGTATTGTGATAACAACAAAAATAAAATAAATAAAAAGAGATGAAGAAGAAAGTATTTTTTTTATTGTGATGTGATCCACTTTTTTCTCAAGACAAAAGTATTTTTTATAGCAACCTAACACAGGGAAAACATTGATAAGTTAATAAATAAGATAATTTTTTCATTAAGATTGTAATATGATCCAATCTTTTCTTAAGACCAAAAGTATCCGACCACGCATTTGGAAAATAGTGGGGAAAATAAATAAGAAAGAATTTTCATTACGATAGTAAAGTGATCTACTCTTTTCTTAAGACTAAATAAAACTTTTACAGTAACCCAATATTTAGAAAATGGAGATAAAAAGATAAATAAGAAAGAGTTTTCATTAAGACTGTAATGTGATATGTTTTTTTCTCAAAACCAAAGGATATGACAAATGTTGTGAGAAGCCCTTTATAAAATTAGTAGCTCTAAATATAAATAGGTTATCAAGGATGTTGGGAGACCTTTAGTTGAGCAAATTTCAGTCATCTTTTTTAGCAACGCCCTTTAAGAACGAAATAGGGGCCAACGCCCACTGACAAGTATACACGCAACACGTAATCACACATCTTGACGACAATACTGGAGTCTAAATGCTCACTCATAGATTTTGATAATAGATAAATGTTAATTGATTGTTCATACCTTTTATAATATGTCCACTGAAGGAGTTTACAAATTTATGTTCTTTTACGAAATTTTAATCTTTTGACAGTGATAAGTGAGAAAAGGTATGATAAGTATCGTAGGTTCCACTTGTTACGATGTTTGGAATGCAATCTGATAATAGAATAAAATAAAATAAGGAAAAATTACTAATTTATGAACAATTTTTTCAGTGGCTAGTGGATCAAAATCATGCAAAGTTAATACTTTTAAATTTTCCCGGACTATATCACGTAAAGAAATATCCTGAGAAATGTTCCTTTGTTTAAGATTCCATTTATTTATATAGTTTATAATATGTTGCTTGTAAGAATTATTATATAAAATAAATTACTGAGGTATTTATAAATTAATATATCATAAACAACAGATGAAACTTTTGAACTTTACTAAAACCAAAAAACATCAAATAAAACCAAGTATCGAAAACAAATATAAAAATCTTTCAACATTTCTTTCAGAACAAGGAATAATAGGTAAACAAAATGAATATATGCTATTATTATAATTGCAAAGTAATGTTTGAACTTCTTTTAAGAAAATTGTGAATAAAAAGAATTTGGTCATAATAATTGGTTAGCAGAACTTACAGGGGTCAGCCTGTAGCCATACCTTCATAAATCGAACTGTGTTTGCGACCTCAACGCAAACAAACAGAGATTATTATTTTTTAAAAAAATAGGAAAAGATTATTATAAAAAATAGTGAAAAAACTTCACTAACGTTTTAAAATTAAAGAAATAGCAATAACTAATTTAAGTAAATACTTGTTTCTGTTATCGTAAAGTAAACAAAATGATTTCCTATAAGGCAAAAATACGCAAATAAGTAAATATATAGTATTATCGTAAACTAATGAAAAAAATAAACTTTCCAAATGTCATTAAAAGCGAATCCTTGCAAATAAAATATTGTTGTTGTTAATTTACGTCGCACTAGAGCTGTACAATGGGCTATTGGCGACGGTCTGGGAAACATCCCTGAGGATGATCCGAAGACATGCCATCACAATTTTGATCCTCTGCGGAAGGGATGGCACCCCCGCTTCGGTAGCCCGACGACCTGCGCGCGAAGTCGAGCACTTTACGGTAGAACAGTTTAACGAGGACCAATACCGCACACCCTCGGTCCCTACGCAGAATAATCCAAGTGATCACCCACCGGCACACTGACCGCAGCTAGTGATGCTTGACTTCGGTGATCTCCTGGGAACCGTGTCTTAACGATCAGTCCACTGCGGGACTCAAATATAATGATTTAGCTTTCCAGATTGCACATACCGCGATTTCTACGGGAAACGCAATCTAGTAGCAAAATTTACAAATTTGGTGCAATGATTGCGTGGTTGGACTTCAAATCAAACTTATTATTAAAATTATTATCAGTATTAAATTTATCGGACATAGTATCAAGTTTAACATACTAATAAATTTCCTCTCTAATAAATGATTCGTAATGGAACAAATTTTACCAACTCCCACAAGATTTCCTTTATCTCCAACTCCAGGTGAGAATCAAGTGATTTGAGTCATTTTTCAAGGTGATGATTCAGATTACCGAATCACTACACAACATTAAATTCTTATTACGCGATGATAAGAATCGCCATTTACAATTCAAGCAGGGATGAGTATTGTGATGTGACTCTGAAGTTGATTAAATAGTATGGCGCTTATAGACTGATACTGCAAATTGTATCTACCTTTGTACTCGATGATTGCAACGATAACTGTATTCAGCTGTAATAAAAATCTTAGAACTTCTTATTCGATATAAATATCGAAACGAGTGTGTTTGACTTTAAATTTTCAAATTATATGATGTCTAAAACAGGTTTTACAGTTAATTCCCCCAGAATAATATTCCGCATAAATATCTAAAAATTATTATTATTTAAGCAATTTAATTGTGTATTATAACCTTAAAAATTGCTAATTCAGAATTAAAAATTGCTAATTCATTGTAAATTAAAATGCGAAAGAGATGAAAATAAAAAGTAAAAAATTTATAAATCAGTAACACAAAAAATACTTCTCTAAACTGAAAGACATATGCTAAGACTATAAATAAAAAAGTTAAACGAGGCGTGGTGGCCTAAGGCACCGAGCATTCACTTCGCAATGATGTGAAATGATTTCGAATCCCAGCGATGGCTAGTCAATACGAATTTCGCACCCGGTTCGCACCAACTACTGAGCTAGCCTAAAATATCGTCTGTGGTAGACGGATCATAGGTTAAAGTCCCGTTGCCAGACTAACCGTGGGACTAACCGTCAGAGTAACCGTGAGAGGTTTTCAAGGTTTCCCTATCTTTTTACGTAAATGCGTGTTAGTTCCCTCAAAAAGTCACCACGAAGGCAAACTTTTACCCAATACTTGGTCCTGGAATTATCTTTTCTTCTGAATTGGGCTCAAAATTACAAAGCTACGGAATTGAACATTGGTGGTCTTAAACTCAAAATTGGGTCTGCTGTTCAACGACGGATATAAAACAAAATAAAATAAAGTTAAACAAATTTGAATTTTTAACTCTTACCGGTAGCGATTTTAAATGAACGAGGGCTAAAATTACCCCTTTCAATCAGCTCCTAAATTTAAGGATGCTATCTCTAAAGGTTCTGGAGTTGTAAGAGACACTAACACTCGAACAAACACACGAACTCTCCACTTTATCTATTTCAAATTTGGTTCACTTTTATCAATTGAAAAGGAAATAAGAGAAAGTAAAATTGGAAACTAGATATTTGAAGACCTGCGAGCAAGCGACTAAATAAATTATATCATATGTTATAAATCAATTGTTAAAAAGTAAGAGCGATATAGAAGATGATTATAGAATAATTTTGCTAATAAAGCATACCGTTTGATGGAACGAAATAAATTAAATTATTAATAAATATTTCATATAAAGGTATTGTAAAATATGCGCTTAAGAATAGTGTTAAAACAATTATCCAGTTTTTTTGTTTTGTTACTTTTACAGAGACAGAATTTCGAGTTTTTCAAATGGAAAAACCTTTTTCATCGCAATGTGATTCTCACGTCATGAAATTTTAGATAGATCAAAATTACACATTTTTTAGAATAAAAAACTATTGCTGTTCAGCCCTATTAACGATGTTCTGAGAGCTACGAAGAGAGAGGACAGCGATTTATATGCTGCATCTTGCTCTCCTCATATCTGCTTAGCATCGCCACTTTTCTTGCAAAAATTATCGTTTCAGCTACTTTTTGGTTTTTACTATGATGTTACCATTCTGAAGGGGGGAAATGTAGGTATCTCCATGTAGAAGTATTTGAAATTCTGACACAACCATGATAGCTTGATAATCTGTCTTATAAGTCCATCGCAATAGATATAAATAAAGTTTTGTTCCCATTTCTGAAACGATATGTTCACCAGGGGATTATGTTTTGGTAAATTTTCATAAAAAGAGGCCCTATTTAACAATAACTGTGTATATAAAGCCTTCTTTAGACATTCCATCAAATAAATATATAGATAAATATCAGATTTTAACTAAAAGTACAGGTAGCACATACTAAGTGATTCCTCTGCTTCTAAATTTATACCAATCCTTTTTATAATTAAATATGTCTAATAACATGTCTCACTATGATCTTTAGAAAATAGACATTGATCTTGACATACATGATGAGGCAAATTGAAAGCAACATCCTAACCTAGATGATGTTCCACCCGAGTTGCATACAAATCATTTCCAGCGTATTTATGTGCCAAAGGAGAAACCTGGCAAGCGTTTCAGAGCGATGTGAGTTGGCGAGTTTAACCCCATTTGGTTAATTACTGGCAAATACAGCCATGATTAGAGAGTTCATTTTAATTTCTGTTATTAACCCGCGGGAATGAAAAGTAAGATGTAATGTTTGGAACTGATGCGTTCGTTAATTGATCTTGTAGATACATAAAGGCAGCTTCCGTTTGAAAACGTATCGTCTCAGTTGAGTTGAAAGAGTAAAATCGGTTACAGAACTGGAAGTATCATAGTTTGAAATGCTTTGAACCGGATAATATAGCTAGTGCTTAGTAATGAAAATATCCCTAAGTCATTTAAAACAATAAATTAAATACATTTTCAATTCCATTCGTCCATAGAAAGATATGTTTATTTTACTTTTTTTTAAGTTTTAAAAAGTATTACATCGAAGTAATTTCTTTTTTTGCTTAGCAAGATAATAAATACACAAGTGGGCGACCTTTGAGCTAAAATACAAACATAAATACAACGTTAAAGAGCAGAAAAATATTTCTAAAATACAGACAGCTGTTTCGGATGCTCAAAGGGCAACCTTCATCAACGCACCAGAAGGAAAAAAGAAATGAAAGAAAACAGGGTAAATATAAAGAAAGGTGACGTCACGAGAGAGTTTAGAGCCAATAGGAGGGAAGGGTGAAAGGATGACGACGAAATTCTTTTCTTTCTGTTGCACTGATGAAGGTTGCCCTTTGTGCATCCGAAACAGCTGTCTGTATTTTAGAAATATTTTTGTGCTCTTTAACGTTGTTTGCCTTATGTTTAGCAAGATAATATGTTTATACTTTTTTTAGAATTACGTAAAATTTTAAAATATAAAAGGAACTTAATAATGTATAATAAATTTATAATGGACCCAATGAATTAAGTAATTGTAAAGACTTATGACTTATTCAAAACTGAGCTTGAATGTGAGGGGGCGTGAAAAATGTAGCTAAATCTATCTAATATTTTTGAAATTTTCAAATAATATTGAGCTGATGTAAAAAAATTGTTTATTAATACCTTTAACTGATTTAGCATTGTGTTAAGTTCAACTTGATCTTTGTAAAGGATTGTTTACTACGATTGTTCTGTTCTTTCTGCAGAATAGATAAATGCGTTAAGCCTTTATAACTTAACGTGTAAAAAACTATTTAAAAAGACAATATCACCCTGTTGAATTGATTTGACACATTCACCCATCATCGTGTGCTTTGATATACGATTGCTGTGAATCAATTGATCAGGTCCACGGCCCATATTTCTCTTACCGGGCTTGCTCAATGTACACACGTGAACACTCGAGATGGAACTAGGAAATGCTAAATCTCTCGATTGTTTCATGTGATATTAGACAGCAAAAGCTGTTTAATTGCAACATATCATTTTCAGTATTACTGTTTGATCTTCGCTTAGGTACCCTGATTGCTTTTCATGTGTCCCCTTTAGTTCACGTAAACTTTGTCCTGTGCCATTTATTTCCTTCTGAACAATCACAGTTCTCTATTGAGCTCGTGCACTTGTCCTAATTAGTTTTTATCAAACAGAAAAAAATGTTTTATGAGATATGCTAAATCTATATAATGATTTGGTATAATCAGTAAATTTTAATAATGTGATAATGCAATAAGTAACTATTTAGGAGAAATGTAAGCCAATCAAGCGTTATTTTAAAATTTATTCAATTCTTTGCAAAAATATGTCTTAAAAGTTCTGTAAAATGGAAAGAAATTTTTTTTTGATGTCTTAGACTGCAAAACATCATTCACTATCTATTTAAAAATTTAAATTATACACCATATTAAAGTTTTAAACACGGGATAACATGCTATTAATTTTGCAACAGTTTTGACTCTTAAAACCTTTTGAATTTTGCATCATAATTTTTTTTTTTTTTAAATTTAGATCACATCAATCCTATCATTTTCTAAGAGTTTAGAAAATTTTAAGCTGTAAATGATGAGACGCCTGAGTAGGATTGCATGCTATTCATAGCATCTAAATTTCCTAAAACATAGCTTTATTATAAAGTTGATTATATCATTGTTGATTATAAAAATTTAAAAATCATCAGAGACAAATGTTGAAGATATAAATATTTTTCCTAGAGTATTTGTTTTAAATTTACGTTAAAAAGATGAACAGATCCTCTGGAAAATTGCATTCAATCTGAAAGACTTCAATAACTTTCAGCACCATACAAGTTCCGTATCATACAAGTTTGATTACAATATTATAGCTATATAGCAAATTATTAAGTTATTTTTCTAGCTCATCAAAATTAGTCTGATTTATGTATCACCAATACGAGACATTTTTTTGCATCAACAACGCTCTAACCTAAGCTATCACTTTACTATATACGGAAAATTTATTTACTCTTATTAAACATACACCAGCAGGAATTATCCGGCTAGAAATTGTTATTTGAAATACGACAGTAGGCGTATCACACAACTCGCCAACAGAAATAATTCGAGGAGAAGTAGGTAAAATTGGGAGGAAATCTTATTTACTCGACCGAAACAGTGACAGAAAATCCATTTATACGATGCATGTTCCATTTCTCAATACACAATTCAGGAAAGACTTAAAGGAATCGAGATATCTACGTGACTCGAATAAATATAAAGCCTCAAAAGAAAAGGCTGACGTTCAGAACTTGGTGCAACAAATTCCCACTTGTCCGATTCTATCTAACTTTGAAATATTGCACATGGTAGGAGTGAGATTTGGACGGAGAACTATAGCGTCTATAGTTTGGAGATGTTCCACAAAATATTCGGGAATTGTTTTGAGGATAGATTTATTCAGATTTCCGGTACAGATTTGACGGAGACTGTGTAGTCTATTTGAAAATTTGCTTCCACTTTTTCACGATGTGCATGTATTGTTTTATATTTTTACAGCTTTTGTTCATTCTAGTGAATTACTCTTGAAATTATAAAACGTTAAAAGCAAAATTCAAATCGCTCTCAGATTTCTTTCGCTCTTTTTGCTCTATGTACTCTTTTGTCCATTTTTCAAAAGATTTCACGGATCAGAAAATATAAATTTTCGATAAAAAAAATTATTCTTGAGAATTTTTGTTCACTCTCGTGAATTTTTTTTCAAAAATTGCTCTTGAAATTTCAAAACGTTAGAAACCAAATTCAAATCGCTCTCAGATTTCTTTCACTATTTTTGCTCCATGTACTCTTTTGTCCATTTTTTAAAAGATTTCACGAGTAAAAAAAATATAAATTTTCGATAAAAAATTTATTCTTGTGAATTTTTGTTCATTCCCGATAATTTTTTTTTTCAGAAATTGCTCTTAAAATTTCAAAACATTAGAAACAAAATTCAAATCTATCTCAGACTCAGTGGCTTTCACGCTTCTTGCTCTCTTGTCCATTTCTAAAAGATTTCAATGTCAAAAAATATAAGTTTTCGATTTTTATTATTCCGATAGAAAAATATTTTTTATGTAATGTATTAATGTAAACCGAGTAACAAAAGGTACAGAAAATATTAATAAGCATTAAGCATAATAAAATTCTTACTTTATATTTACAAATTAAGTTTGAATGCTTAACAACAAAAAAATCTGGCATATTTCTAGAAATAAATTTCCACGTAGCATATCCCATTGTGTTACAAAAGAAAAATTTGGAATTAAAGCATAAAAATATTGCTAAAAAAAAAGAAATGATTTTAAAAAAATAAGATCTTTTGTTCAACATCTTGATTTATCTCTAAAGAAAACAATAATAGTAATTATGTGCAGCTAATTCTTAAATTTTGAAAATGCTGTATCAAGAATTTAATTCGTATTTAAGTTTTTTATTTATACAATTCAGTTTTCTCACCTCATGACAAAGCTTTGGTCCACCCCAAAACCCTTGACACAACCCCAGTAAAGTTGTTTCCTTAGTTTGCCAGTTGTTTCCCAAACTTATGACTTTTGTGTACCCTTTCTAAATTTTTCGTAACGCTGTGTACCACTAATACAAAATAAGTGTATTTTTTACTGTAAAAAAAAAATTCCCAAAAGTCGAAAATCACAACTGGCTGTTGATACCTCTAATTATTAACTGTTAACTCTGCAAAAAATTGCCAATAGAGAAATACGTAATCGTAAATTCATGGCTAGCTCTGTTTTTAAATAAAATTTTGTGAAATTTTCATTTGTTGCTAGATATTTCGCATGAAAACATGTACCCCAGCTAAACTGTTCCTGTACCCCTGGGGGTACGTGTACTACACTTCGGGAAACACTGCCTTAGCGTTATGAAGATTTAAAAAAATATTCCATTATGTTGTCTTAAAGTAATTTACAGACTTGTTATTTTATTACAGTAATTTGCCGATTATTAATTTACCGAGTAATTATTAATTTACCAGTAATTTACCGATAAGGAAAAATTCAGATCCTTTCAAGAAATAATAAACTAAATTACATTTTATGAACAATCTAATTTTTATTCATTTAAATGTACTGTATTTTCATTCATTAAAAAATGCTAAGAATAATGAAGTACATTTCATATTTCAAAACATTTAAACCAATGGTTTTAAGCATATGTTAATTAATGACTTAAATAATTTCCTAATTTACCTCGGTAAAAATTGCCAGTTATTTAAGATAGAACGAAAAGAGAATTGGAATTAAAAAAATCTAATTTCTATTTATGAGAAACAATGAGAAAATGTATGCTTTATTGTACACTTTAAAAGCTCTTGGAAAAAGAAAAAGCATTTTTTATCGATACTTTCACTTGATGAGTTTGTTCAGAACTAAGCAAGTTTTTTTTTAAAAATCTTATTAGTTTATTTATTTGCATTTTACCTATTTAACACTCATAATAATACTCAGATGCTTAAAAACAATGTTTTTGATAGATTTATTTAAATTTACTTTATTAACGAAACTAAAAAAAAATAATTTTTAAACAGAGAAATTGCAGTTGTTTTCGAACACTTTTTTATTATTAGTATCATTATGTATGCACGGAGTAGAAAACTTTCTTTTCAGCAAAGAAATACTTAATTATTTGCAAATTAAGATTCGAAGGACGTTGAAAAAGCAGCTGAGAGCTGAGAGAAGAAAAAAAAACTCATTTTATCTTCATTTTTGAATCACGAAAAGTCATAATTTAAATACCAAAAATATGCCTCATTACTTAACAAGTCTTAAGGGAGGAAAAAGAGCACTTAGCTACATGTGAAATAAAAACCTAAAACAAGAAATAATAATGGCCAAAGTGCTGCATAAAAAAGCACCTTTAGCAATTCATTTTCCATAAAGAACGTGCGAGATTAATGTAAAAAATTCATATCATAATGATAGCGTAAAAAAATTACTCAATAAATAATCCATTAGGAAAAACCTTTCGCGAAATAATAGGTGGGATGTTTTAAAGGAAAACAAAAAATTGGTGAACTAATGAGATTTATTGAAGCACTTACTATTCCAAAGATGTCCTTGTATGTGAGATAATAAGCGAATACGTAAATATGCAAAAATGGTATTTCGGAGATTTCTTTATCAAAATAAAAGTAATCTGTTCTTTCCCACATAACACAAGCTAATTCTTTTTTTTCTTCCCCTAATGCCTACCTATGTTAACATCCGTCAATTCAGGCATATATTTTTGCGGCCTTTTTGCTGGCCTCTCTTTCAGGGGCACCATATTAGATGGGCCAACGTCACTCCCTCAGTGAGGATAGATCGAACAGAGAAGGAAGTAACATCCATGCCTTGTCCGGGATTCAAACCCAGAAGCTTTCTGATGCAAGGACAGTTCCCTGCCCCCTACACAGGCCGATCGGCAAAAATATTTTTTTTCCAATGCCTATCTGTGTTAACATCCGTCAATTCAGGGATATACAGGGCGATTTTGTTGGCCTCTCTTAATTAGGTGGGCCAACGTCGCTCCCACAGTGAGGACAGATAGTACAGAGAAGGAAGTAACATCCATGCCTTGTCCGGGATTCGAACTCTGAACCTTTCTGATGCAAGGACTGTTCCCTGCCCTCTACACAGGCCGGTCGGCTAATTCTTATCTCCTTAAAAATCTAATAATTTAGCTAGGGTAGTTATAAATAAATTTTTCCTGTTTGAACCAACGTAGTATCTACTCAAATGGGCGGATATCGATGAAACTTGGTATACACACTATATGGAGCTTGGTAAAATGAAATCTGTTATGCAAACAATAGTTAAAATTTCATACTATAGATTGTACTTCTCTCGCCCTAAAGGGAAGTTATTGTAATTTGGAATGGTTTAAAAAGCCAATCGTAACTGTCGTAAAATAATTTTCACTATTCCATTAAGACAGTAAAAGCTAAAAATGATGTCTGCTATATTTGAAGAGACAAGATAGTTAGAGGTGTGCCTTAAGGAAAAGGACATTATTTGGAGCATGGTACGCAGTAAGTTGACAAACCCTAATATCTGACATTCGGCTTCGAGACTTACTGAAAGATGTCACAAAACTATTTGAAAATGGAAACATTTTAATAAATATTAAAATTTACATTGTTAAAACTCATAGTAGTTTAGAGACTAAAAACGTGCCATCAAATCCAAAGGACCGGGATTCAAATCCCGCTGAAAGCATAGGGGAAAAAGACTTATATCACATTCATAAATAAAATATAAGCTGGATTTTGCGTGATCGTAATTGAAGTATACTCTTGCTGAGTCTTTGCTCAAGATATTTCAACTAAAATATGTATGGCAATGTAGTTGAGATGTTTATGAAACTTTTCAGAAACCTAAATTAAAGGTTATATTTGTAGTAGAAAAAAATTGAACATTCATGAAAATCAGATATTAAATAATTGAGATTTTATGAATATCAGATAATTGATACGTTAATGAATATAAATTCGTTGTAGAAGATTTTGAAAAATTTTCGTCGAATTCAAATTTATAATATTAGTTGCTGACTAATATTTGAGAGAGCAATGACTGAACTAGAACATTAAAAAAAATACTAGGTGACTTAAAAGAAATTATTGCATGTTTTAATTCTATTGATAATAGTATTCCTTTTTTAAAAATTCTAATGGTCTCTGTCCCATACTCGCTATTATTCGCCAACACCCAACGATACTACACAATCTTTTATGATTCACTTCGTTTGTTAACAAAGTGAAACCTGTGTGTCCTAGTATTTGACCTGTGTGTCCTAGTATTGCTTGAACTGCATTGTAACATAAAGAATTGCAACATAAAGAATTTTTTTTTTCTTTTTGCCTAAAGAGAGCACAAAAACTACATATTATTGCCATGAAAACTGCATTCTCATTTTTTTCAGAGCTTTAAGTTACCAAAAAGTTTTCTATGTAACATTTTAGCTTTTAAACATACACACCATAAAACCCCTTTGTTTTTATTTATTTTTTATCTGCTTTTATTAACACTTTTGTTTCAACAACGAAAATCATTTTTCAATCAGGTTTTGAAATTGTTAATGTGTGCCATTAGACACAATTAAATCAGCATTAGATATAATATAACTTTGGCAACCGTTTACATGCTGTTGCTTACTTCTGCCAGTTGAAGCAAGTGAATCAAATATTGGCATCAGCAGGATATTATTTTTAATTGGATGTCTGCAAATGACGTCATTGTAGGTATATCGGGGCATTTGTCGATTCAAAAGCTAATCAGGTTCGACACAACGCGTGTCGTCCTCTCACAGACTTCCAATTACATCTGATTTGAATCACATGGTTAGCTGGTATAATCATTTTGCTTTCTCTGGAGTTGCAAGTACCCAATTGAAACTTAATTCATGATTTTCTATTCGCGATCGCAACGAACTATAGGGGGCGTTGTTGTATGAGACGCTTACCTGCGATTTCCATATGAACCGTCATTCAGTTACTCTGGAGACGTCGTTAATGTAGCGCGTAGCATTGCAACGTTCCTTCTTTAATGTGGCTTATTAAATTTAAAATAGAAAAATACTTGATCTTCTTTCTTGTACAACCGAAAACAAAATGGTATCTCTTTTTATTAGAGAAGGAATAAGGGTCTCGATTTGAGTTAAATCTACGATTTGAATTAGTTTCGTTTCTGTGAAAGCTTTCGCGCGGATTATTTCGTGATGGGTTTTCTGTATTACTAAATTTAATGATATAACATGAAAGGCCCATTTAAACTTTACATTCTATAGTTTTAAGAATCATATTAGTTCAAAAATTAAAATGAACAAAAAGTATACATAAGCCTCATAATTTTATGAAATTTAATTTTGTAAACAACGTTTTTTGACAACAATTTTTATCAAAAAATTTCAAGTTTCAATAAAAATCATTATTTAGAAACTAAGAAACGTAAAATAAAGAATGCTGACGAAAAAAAAACAAAAAAAAACAATTCTTTTTTGTCGCCATTTTTAGTGCTACGAATATTCGTCTTTGGGATTTGCCAAAAACAAAACAAGATGCAATTTTATTTTTTCAGGAGGGAAATATTTTACCGAAAAAACGAAAATGTACCAATTCCCACAACATAAAACTTTATCTTGGCAAACGTACGTTTTGGAAATGTTATTTCATTTGGAATCTTATTCATCAGAGTTCATATGGCGATATGATTGTTTTGAATCTATGCTAAACTCTATATCGGCTCATTTTCCACCGAAATCCAATTAACTATTTTGATTTTAAATAAAGTGTTTTATTTTATGAACTGTCGCAAAAATTTTAAGTGTAGATTGGCGGCACTTAAAAACCGCCAAATCTGTAGCGGCGGTGGCGTTAATACGTCGTAAGTACCGAATTTTTATTCCATACTTTTCTGAATCATATTATTTCAAACATTGGAATATACAAGAAGTATACATAAACACATAATGTTATACCATTTAATTTTTCAAAAGTATTTTGAGAACAATTTTTATCAAAAAATTATAAACTAAAAAACGGAAAATAAAGAATTCTTAGGATAAAAAAAACGATTTTAAGAATTATTAACATTGAAATAAAAACTTTCATATTGTTTCTTTTTTTATTATTCTTATAGTTCTTAATCAGACGTAAAAAACCATTCTGTAGAGAACCATCATCAAATGAAAAAAAAATATTTACAAGCAAATTTTTTATTGTAAAAATCATTGCACTTACCTGATTTATGATTCCCGGAGAATTCCAAAATGATAAGTTCCTTGTTTGAAAACTTTATTCTCAAATAATAGATACATAGTTTATACCTTCATTACTTTTAGATAACATACTACACAGCAAAATTTTATAATTGATATGAATTTGAATATGTAGCTAAAAACAGAATAGCTGAATTCTAGTTGAACTTATTCTTTCAAAATTAAAAAAAACTTACCAAGAAAACGATTTAAATTAATTAAGAATCAGCACAAATGGCACTATTTCAAGTAACTTGGATAATTTTTTATTGTTGTTTTCCGAATTATATGGATACAGAAATATATACTATTCTATAACGAAGAAGAATATGCTATAACTATTACAATTCTGTATGTTCTGAATTCATATTTATTCACTGGAATGACGAAAGCAATGTTGACTTCACTTTAATTCGTAATGAATTGAAGACAGAAGAAATGCATTTTACCTTAATACACACATCTGTAACAGTATCCGAAATCGGAAGTCATCAGTTGCAAGTTTGTTGATAATAGAAATTAAAAATTATTGAGGAATTTTTCTTCAAATGTTTGGCGTGTTCTGTTCCTGAAAGATTTACTAATATTCTGGAGATTTTTTTCAAGTTCTTCGGCCTTTTCCTTAGGGAAATTTTGTTTCTTATTTGCTGCTAAAAAATGGCGTCTGATTCAGTCAATGACTTTGATGGAACTAAATGAAAACGTGATAAATTAATGTCCGATATTTACAGGCTCCCGCTAGACGGCGTACTCGAGCGTTGCGATCGCGAATTAGGGTTATTTTTAAGTAAATAACTAAAAATACATATAGTGTTTCTTGTGGAAAAAGTACATATCGCTATTTTTGCTAAACTTGCAAGTACTTTCTGAGGTTTTTTCATTTAGAGTTTATAGCTCAGTAAGTTTTCATGATTCCAGTTGATTTTGAAATTAGTTTAATAAAAATTACTTACATAATACAAAATGTGTGCAGAAAAAACTATGTTAAATTAATATAACCAAAATTTAAATGACTCGTACAGACACAAAATTGCATCTTACTACTATTTATTAAAAAGATTTCAGATTTTATTCTTATTTTCTTCATTAACGTAAAATTTACATAAAATATGGATATGAATATCCCAGATACGATAATAACACAAATGCATTTTTCCCTATATCAGTTTCTTTTTTTAAATTTCAGATAATTCGCCGTTAATACAGATTGTTTACTTTTCAAAAAAAAATATATAATAATTTAGAGTTGCTAAAGTTCGCTTGAAGCAGTCAGGAAATGAAAAGAACTGGCGTGGTCATCAGGCTCAAAGCTTCTGTAGAGATTTTGGTGCTTTTGGGGTCATAAATTTATCAAAATTTCGAGTGCAAGATTTGACCCACACAGACACAACAGCAAAGTTAGTAAAAACATAGCAATTAGTAACAGTTTGAATGTTTTTTTCTTATGCCTCTTTAAATAAAACAGAGCTCCGGTAAAATCAATAACAGAGTCTTAGTATTTATTTCTTAAAATAACTTTAAAGACATTCACTTAAGCATTTCTTACCCTCTGAATTTTCTGACAAAACATGAAAAAGAAAAAACCTAAAAACGCGCTGTAAATCATCAACGATTCAAAAACAGGAAAATGAAAGGGATAGAAGACCATTTACGATTGGAGAAGATTCTTGATTTAATGGATCGAGGCATCCCATTTTTAAAAACCTTATTTCCTCCATTTTCCTAAATTTATTTTCTATTCAGCAATATTGGAAACAAAACAAAAAATGGTTGCTCATAGATAAAGACAGGTGTGTTTAATATCACCCATTTGTTCCTGGCAATCCCCTCCAAAAACGATATATTTTTGTATTATTGACAACTTAAGAAAAGGTTATCGTAAATGTAAGGATAAAATATAGAAAGATTAATCGATGTAGTTCTTCGATGCGATTATTTTCGGAAATAATGATACGATACAGATGCCAATACAATTGCCCTTCGACATAGATCGTTTTTCATCATTTCTTCTGGATCCCAATATATATAAAACATTGTTTTGTGGATGTTGTAATGATTCCTTTCCTAAGATTTCTTGATCTCTTGGATGATGCTTTAAATGTTGCCCCAAATGTCTTAAATCGTGAGTTAAGAATCGTGTTTAACGGCATTTGAGTGTAAGAATTAATACAATAATTTGATTTTTACATGATTTAAATGTGGTTTCATTCTGTTTGAAGACTTAAGATTTCAATTGTTTTACGAACAAGAAGTATTATGTGTCTGACGTTGATTGATTTGTGTTTTATGCGGCTATACAAAGCAATGATCATGTGATGTAATAGTATTTAGAAATTTTACTGCATGCCCATTATTCAAAAAAAGTGCTAAAAAATTTACAAATTCATGATAACATTGCAAGTGCTGCTCGTTTATTTATTTATTTATTGCCATATTATTGCTCTATATTACATTTTGATTTACTATTGTGATTGAACTATGTTTCACAGGAAATAAAATTCTGGTAAAATTACGACATTTCTGGTTAAGAATTTATGCATCTGGTTAATAAAATCAAAATATACGGTATATAAACCACTAATTTTTGTAATTTTCCCGTTCATAGGGTAACGGTTAATCAGAAATTCTGGTTTTCAAATTAAAGTTCATATTACCACACGTTTTATATAAAATAAATAAAACTAAAAACTTCATTTATACTAATGTATGATTTTTATGCCATACTTTAGGGTTATCATGAAAACATTATCTAATTTTACCACATTTACTCAATTTTATCAACCCCATAAAACCATATTTTATAGTCATCTAATAAATAACCTAATAAAACCATATTCTCTTAAAACCTAATAACACCACCTAATAAAACCATATTTTATAGTCGATTTCGCCAATATCAATACTAAAGCACTTTGATAAAAATAACCGAGCTTTTTGGTGGTCCCATGAAGCTAGGGATGCGATAAACTTTACCATATTCTGGTAGCTATATATATATATATATATANATTAAAAGTATTAAAAGATTTTTTATCTCATTGTAAAGTTTGAAATAATTTTCTTAAACATAGTACAAAATAAAATCGGATTATATATATATATATTATCCGATTTTATTTTGTACTATGTTTAAGAAAATTATTTCAAACTTTACAATGAGATAAAAAATCTTTTAATACTTTTAATTCATCTAGTAGCTTGATTTGTATTTATTTTATTTTTTTAGAAAAAAGTTAAATATAAATAATAATATTTTTCATCTAAGTTTTTACTTTATATTACAGTTCGTTTTCATGTTTTAATGATCGTCTATAGAAAATAACCAGTAAATTGAATGTAAAATTTAGATAAGTATTAGAAAAGTACATTTGCAAGAAATATTATGACGTACACTTCCTCTAAACTCTGAAAACTGTAAACTGTACTTTTTATAATAATTTTAAATTTACAAAAAGACAAAATAATTTACAAAACCTTTTTAACAACTGAAACATTTTCTTTAAAATAGCAGGCACTATTTTAATAATTTATGTCAAATTATTTATAGATGTAATTTAAGTTCAAAATGAGATTCTATTCTGGGATTCATAATTAAATAGTTTCTTAATTTATATAAAATAACGTATCAGAAAATAAATATTTTATTTAATCATCCAAAATATTTCTTTGCTAAATTTTTCAATAATAATAGTAATAATAATAATTTTATAGAATATATTATGCCCATGACATATTCTGTAAAATTATGATTAGTATTCATAATTTTCCCTTAAATTAAAAAAAAAACTCAATTTAAAATAAATTACTTCTCCGACATTTAGTACTTAGAAGCTAAAGTGAAAAACAATATTACTTTCTAATTTTTCAAGCACGATAAAAAATATTACTATTTAATAAACACATAATTGTTTCATTTAAAAACCGCGTCAAACATCTCGTTTTTGCTAGTTTAATGTCTTCATTACTCTATTAAAAGTATTATCATACGCAGTCAACAATTAATATACAACAGTTATTTTTCACAATTTTGAAAAACAATTAAATCATGATGCTTATTAATGAAGTAAGGTAGCTCATATTAATTAAAATATTAATTAAAATAAAACTAAGATGTTTAAAATTATATTATAATGCTTTAGAGTTTAAAATAAAATGTTAAAAATATCTTTAGTTGTTTTACCTTTTTTGCGCGGGGGAGGCTATTTAGTATTACAAATACTATATGATTTAGCTCCATTTAATTGTTACAAAATTGTATCAGTATGTAACAGAAGAAAACTGTATTGAATTCTAAAATTTATATCTTTATAATGGAAATGTTATATTTCTTAATTGAATATGATAAAAATTTTCTGTTCAAAGAAATTAATAATTATTTCGTGTATATTTTTAAAAATAAATATTTCAACATTTTTATCATAAAAAAATATTTTCAAAGAAAATTGGAAAAAAAAAGAGTTTTAAAATAATATTGGTAAATCTAAGTAATTAAAATTATATTGAATTTTGCTATCAATACTAAATATAGCAGAAATAAACACTAAATATAGAAAATTTTATCCTAACTTAAAACTAGTGCAAAAGTAAAACTAGTCTAACTTTCACACGTTCCCATATCAAAGTGTATTCAACTTAAAAAGAGGATATTTCAAAATACTCATTTAATTTTTAATCAAGCAGTTTATATGCAAAGAAAGTTACGTTACATTACAATTCAAAAAAACAATCTCTTTACTTTCATGTTAATAAAACTTTCAGAACAGCGGGAAAAAATGTTTATCTGGAAATACATTTTAGTATCACGATCCATCTAAAATATTATGTGGGTATGGTTTTATTGATCTATTTTTCGCACCTGCTTTAAATTTGTGTTTTACCTAGAAAAGCATTGTATTCATAAGTTTAGTCACGAATCTTAGAAAGAAAGATTATCTTAGAAAGATTTTCAGAAATCGTTTTCCGCCTTATTTCATTGCACCATTTCAATATTGGGTTCATACTTATATACGCGTTGAGTAGATTAATGAATGCGTTTCTTTATGTAAACTATTTATAAGTACACTATTTAAAAACTTCAGATTAACAAAATAATAAGAAATTTTTTTTATCTGCTACTGATTGCGGTCAGTTTAAGAAACAATTCTATAACTAATACTAATCAAACAGAAAATTTTTGCTTCTATATGAACATAACACAAATTATTTTTAAGCTTGGCGTCTTTTTAAATCTCATCAACAAACGCACGTATTCAACATCTGGTTGATTATGAAACCTTTTTTTTTCTTCAATTTTCGAGTCCTACTAAAAAGTAATTTTCTTGTTTGCGACGAAAAAGTGCAAATTATGTTTTCAAATGCCGATTCCCTTGTTAACGACATAAGTTCCTCAAAATCAGTGAAAATACATTCTACTCTGATTTGCCTTTCTTGGCCACTATGGTTTTTCCTGTTCTGTATTTTTTTTCTTCTTTCTTTCTCTCTCGGCTACTGGAGTTTTCCCAGTTTTCGCCTTTCAATTTTTTTTCCATTATGACTTTTTCCCGTTATCATTATATACTTTACGTTTTATATTTCAAAACACTCTTTTTTTTTTCTCTTTCACGTCTATTAAGTCATGAAAATAGGCACCTGTTTTAGAGTTAAAACATGTCGACAATTTTTTTCCCTATTTATATATTTTTGAAGCGAATGAAGTTTTTAATCAAGTAATATCTCTCCGCTTTACCGAAGCATTTTGATAAAATTAACAATAAAACATGGTTTTATAATATGCGATAAATTTGCTAATTTTATCAAGATAACTTAGAGCATGGTATGAAAACCATTTATTCGGTAAAACTTACTTTTTTGTTGTGTATTTGTTACTAAATGTGAGATAATAAGAGCTACAATTTAAAAAAAACTGAATATGCGGTAAGCCGTTACTGTATGAACCGAAAAATTAACGAATGGATTGTTTAAATACCATAGATTTGTCAAAATTTTGATTAAATATCGTTACCATAAAGTACTGTAAATTTGCGAATTTTTTTTCCTACGTTAAGCCAGTATTTTATCTTCAAATCAGTATTCTTCATTTTCTAAACCGAATTCTTAATTTTCAAGACACTATTCTCTATTAAGTCAGTAATCTTTTTTTTAAGTCAGACTCAAAGGAAAATGGCTCATTTGCTAATAATTTCACTATTTTATTTGATTTGAAGCGAATACGAAATTATTCATCACGTTTCTAAACTTTATGAGTTTTTAAAGTGTTATATAAAAGGCAAAAAAAATTCTGAAAAAGATTTATTTTAGAAATTTCTAATTAATTTTTTTGAAATTTATCGCACAAAACATTGTTTAAAAAAATTATACTCGAGTATTTGTAGATTAAAATATTTATTTACTATCAATAACTATTGATTATCCGTCCGGATATAATAATGCCAATTACTTCAAGCGTTTTGTACGTTGTTTTAAAGCTAATAAAAAATTTAGAATAAATAATAAAATCTTAAAATTCATAATAATAAAATAATTTGTTCCTATGATAAAATGTGCTTAGTTAAAAAAAATTGAAATATTAACTAGTTTTTTTTAAATTTTTGATAATATTTGATTAGTCTCGAGAATGTTTTTATCTCATTCTCTTCAAATTAATCCTTTTAACATCGATTATGAAAAATAGCTAATTGATCATTAAAAGTAACATCCATATTCAGTTAGTGTAATTTTATCATATTAGGCTTTCTTTCAAAATGACAGGCTGAACAAATAAAATCGTAAATATTAACCAATCTGTCTAGATGTTATATATCATAATGGTAAATTTATTACAATAAATGTAACACATCTAACACGTTTAAACCTTAAAATTATGTATTAAGCATATTGCATGTACTGTAAAAAATTCCGGATCAAATTAGGTTAAAAGTACCAGTGCTCAGGATGCCGGTTATTTTTACCGTAAAATCTATTTTTTGGGAGGATGTTATAGAACAAAATTTCTGATATACCATAATTTTTACAGTGATAATTATAAAAAAATCAATAAATTACACTAATGAAATAAATATTATGATAAGCATAATATTTTGCGTATTCATAATTAATAGACATAATAAACACAATTGTTGATAAGGTATAATATTTAACGGTAAAAATGGATTTTACGGAAGATGCATGAAATGTACCGGTACTTTGTACCTTAATTTTGTCCAGAACTTTTAAGGTCTGTGATAAATTTTTAAATATTAAGAATTTTATTTGCTGCCATCAACAGTCCTAGTTTTTACAAATTCCTCATAATACGTTGCCATCGTTATGAGTAAGTTATCATTCTGTTACCATGAACATGCGCTATTCCAAGAATTATCAATCGATTGTTATAGATAAATATCTTATTACTATATTATTATATTCTCATAAATGCCTCGTCGATAGCTACTTACACGATGTCGTTGCAACTAACTACTGGTAAATTAATCAAAATCATCGTAATTTAATCCATATGTAGTGATTTATCGTTATTACTAAATTAGTTACAAAAATTGATTAATTATTGCAAACAAAATGCATTTCCATTATATTATTATTTAATTACGTTTTCAGTAATTAAATTACAGTTAATTGAATGATAATAAATGTTACAAAATTATCAACTTTATTTCAAATTACATGAAAAGAAGACGTCCCAGCATCCAGAATGTCATATAATAACATTAAAGAAGTTTAGAAAAATAAAGTAATAACCCCATTTTCAAAGATGACATTTTTACATCTAAGAGTTCCCTGGTATTATTTCTAGGTAGGTACAATTGAGATTTTCCTCAGTTTAAACAAGTAAATATCACACGGGGAGAAAAAATTCTGACCATATAGTATGAAAATGGCATTTGTGTGGCACAAAAGAAAACATAATTCTGGTCAATAAAACCGAAATATATGTTATTTAAACCTTTTATTTTGTACTCTTTTCAGTTCGTATGGTAGCGATTTACCGGAAAATCTGGTTTTCAAAATTATAATTCTCATTACCATCCGTTTAGTAAAAAGTAAAAAAAACTGTAAAGTAAACTTAACAGAATTAATGGTTTTTATGACATGCTTTAAGATATCATGATAAAAATTACCAAATTTTACCACATTTACCAAACTTAATCTCATATTATTCAACCATATTTTATTGTTAATTTTATCAAAATTATTACCAAATAGCTTCGGTTAAAATTACAGAGCTTTTTGGTGGTCCGATAAAGCCAAGAATGCGGTAAATATTACCATATTTTAGTTATTTTAACCCTAAGTTTTATCAGTGCATAATAGAGAGAACCAACTTACAGCCTATATAGGAATCATTGAGAGTTTTTTCTTTTATTTATTTATTTATTAAAAATGCTCTTTAATACTCTGATGAAGATTTTGTAAACATGGCTAATCATTTTATTTCTACAAGCTGTCATTCCATCCAGTTTAAAGGCTGTAGTTTTGGGATGCCCACATTTCAATTCTTTTTATAAAATTGAAATGAATTTTTTCCTTTTATAGTTTCCCTAAGACTTTTTTTATTTTTGAATCTCGCAATTTTTGAAAATGCACTTTAGAAAAAAATGCGCAAAAAAAAGATTTTTATTTCAAAAATGATCCAGTAAGAATAAAAAAAATCTCTACATTACATTTTTTTCAGCAAAAAAAATTTAGAGAAAAACAACGCTAAAATACCTTGAACTTTCTATGTAAATTCTTTGAATACGAATGCACTTTAATATTTAGAAAATCCTCGCAAAATATTACTTGCGTCTGAATTCTTCAGAGCAAAAACAATATTTCGTCATACCGCATAATCTAATATTCAAAACGAATTATTATTTCGCATTCAAAATAACGTCGAGTGGAGAAATAAATGTGTAAATCTGAATTGTGAAATTTATGTAGACAATAAATGAATGAAAACCGTTACTGGAATGCTATACGGTTTTATGGAGAATAATTTTCCTCAACACAAAGCGTAATTCGTTACAGAATGAGGAGACGACAGCATAACGTATTCCTGAAATATTATTATTTCATTTGTGCAGGAAAAAATTTATTTGCATTTTAATTTTTTTTTGAATGGCCAAATTTTTTTAATTATTAATAATAAATTTTAAAAATAAGTACATGATATCACTCGAAAATTTTGCTTTTAAGTTTATTACAGTTTAGAAATATTCATAGAGATTGTCTAAAAAATTAGTATTGTTTCGAAAAATTGAGACAGAGACATTTAATTGAGTTCTGTTCAAAACAATGGAAAAGTTTAATTGTTTGTAAATTTGTTTATAACGCCGACCAGGTGGCCGAGTGTGCCTGACTGCGGAGCCGATTGTTTCGGGTTCGAATCCCGCTCAGGGCATGGATGTTTCTTTCTCACTGTGTTTTATGTCCTTGCTCCTTTGTGTGATTGTGTGAATGTGATCCGCCCTATAAACGGGTTTGTGGTTGTGTGACGTGGGCGACGCTACTCAATGTAAGGTTCGCATAAGTTTAATTTTATTACAGCAGAGAATAGTTTGACTTTCATATAAAAAGGTGGCAACATTCAGATATGTAAATAGAACGCTTCGCAAAAGCATATATTTCGCTGTTATTATTTTTCATTAAATACTTTTATAAAATATCTCTTCGCTTATTTACTGTATTGCATATTAATTAAATTCCTTGTCATTCAACTTTATCTTATATCTATCGCCGTGGCTTCGCCACAGGTGCCCACTGGGTAACGAGAAGAGAGTAGCAGTTCTGGCACTAAACGGCCAATGGGACAATACATCCCAAGTGCCATCCATTAAAAAAAAAAAAAGAAAACTTTTGCATAATTGAAGAGCTTAGTGGGTGATAAGTGATATAGTTGAAAACATTAAGGTTTTTCGAGAAAATCTTACTTTTGTCTTATTTAACTGCACGATATTAATCTGTTTTGCCATGCCATTAAAGGTAACAGTTTTCAGTAGATGAAAGTATCGATTAGTATTTCTTAATAGTTTACAGGCCATATTATGTATAGCAGTCATTGAACAGCCGAATCATTTTTAAGTTCAAGGGATCACTATCAAGGGATAATTCCGTAGCCTTAAATGATTTTGAACATAACCCAAAATACTAAGGTACTCCTGGATCAAGCATTCGAAAAAACTAGTCTTCGTGGATGGCGTTTTGATGGAACGAGCCCGCATTTGATTTAGATGGATAGGAAAACTACTAAACGCTTCTACGATCGGCCTGACTCTAACCCACGATCTGTCTGCCAATGAAGATGTATATTACGTCAGCACTGTGGTCGGGGGAGCCGGGTGCAGAATCTGAATCAACCAGCCATCTTTGGGTTTCAAACCTGGATCACCTCATTGGGGAGGAAAACGCTCCATCCCTTTAGCCGCTAAGGCTTATAAAGTAGTATTGTTTGATAACCGGCATTGAACATCTGAATCAATTCTGAGATTGCAACTATCTATGTTCAAATTCGTAGCCTTCTAATCTTAAACTGAACCCAGAAGACAAAGGAACTCCTAAATCAAGCATTGGGACAAACCAGCCTTCTTGGATAGCTTTTTGTTGGAACTATAAATCCCCATTAACGCTACATAGAGCTGAAATCCATCCTATGTCAACCTGGCAGCAGGAGGATTCAAATTCCCAACTTTGGAATTACGGCTACTAAAGCTTAACTATGCAGTCTTATAATTTTGAACCCAATCCAGAAGACAACCAAACTTCTTGATCAACTATTGGAAGAAATTTGCCATTGTGGATGACTTTTTGATGGAACTAAACCGCATTTTCAAAACATTGAGAAGAAAACCATGAAAACCCCACACGGTTATCCTGATGGCAAGGGGACACCATTCATTTATGAGCGTTCAAATTAATCATAGTTAACATAAAAAACGACTAGATTCGTTAAAAGGTTAGAGCACTGACTTCCTTAATAGTTAAATCTTGTGCAAATTTCAAAGAAGGTGAGACGATTGGTTCCAACTAATGTATTAACAACGCTAACGTGCAACATTCTTCAAGGTAGACGGATAATATGATGAGTTCTCTTGCTTATTGATGAGTTCTCTTGCTATTGATAGAGTTCTCTTGCTTATTGGACAAACATTGAAAAGCTTTTAATTTTTTCTTCTCTAAGTATCAAAAAATGAGTAGGTTTCATTCTAAAAGTTCTCTAGTATTTGTGTTTGATTCATTAGATTCTTCGTTTGGGTTGGGTTCAAAGCTACAGGATTGTGGGTTTTAACATCGGTAACTTCCAACCCAATATAGATCGATTGTTCCACATCTGCTGTAAAATCAAATACAACATAATATTTAGTTTTAGACTTTTTATTGTAATTGCTTCTATGTATACGCAGAAAATCGCATAAGAAAGATTACCTATTTTAATAGAAAATCAAATACCACTTATTCTGTGTGTAATTTGCATCATTTTAAAATAGAACTGTTTGTCTTTTATGTCTTATACACACAATATCCAAATCGGTCGATGCATTTTGTAGGTTATGTGCAATTTTGTTGAAACAGCTATCCGCCGTGTATGTAAAAGAGCTTTAAACCTCATTTTCACCTCGTCCTCTGAGATAAATAGTTTACAGTTTGAGTAAGTTAACTTTTTGTCTGCTGGTACCACAATAAAGGACTGACAGATACTGGGAAATACTGATCAAATATAAAGAACTCACTCTTGCTTAACGGCTTAAGAATTCCCCATGCAACACACGTCTACCCGACACTCTTCTACAACATTTTCACTGATACATCATCATTTGGACTTGGCGCCAAATAACTATAACCTTTTCCCAAATATGAAAAAATATTTTATTAGAGTAGAAGGTGATTCAGCTCTCTGATGAGGAGAAAAATATGGTTGGAACATGGTGAGTATCTGGTATGACATGGGCATACATAAACTGCCATAGCGACTACAAAAATGTATCGAAAAGATTGACAATCATGTAATGAAAGAAATGTAAGAAAATAACGAGAAATCTGTAAAGAAAGAGTTCTTCAAGATTTTATGAATAGAAGCTACTGAGTAATTTTGAAAATATAAGAAATAAGACTTAATTCCTGAAGAGTGATTTTTAGTGTTGTTGATATCAGTCAATTCAGAAAAATGCTGACATTCAATCGTCAGTCATTGCGTAGAGAGGAAAGAAGGTATAATAATAAAGTATAAAAGTATAAATAAAACGTGAGAGACTTCGTATACCTTATTTACTAATTGTACAGAATGCTTGTAGGTTTTAATATTGGCATTCTACAAGTGCCAAACATTAATTTTTCCACATTTTGCCCGTTTTGTTGTTAGTCATTCTAATGAGTATCAAGGCAAAATGCTTTTTTTTTTTAAAAAAATAACGGCTGGCACTTTACTTTCGTTCTTCGCCTTAGAAGATACCGGAAGTGTTGCTCATTTATCGTTACCCAGTGGGCACCTGTGAACCAAAGTTACGGAGGCGAGCAACATTACCCACGCCACACTGCCAGAAATACCGGTTCATAGGGTGGACCACATTCATACATTCACACATCAGAAGACAACACACAGAGAGAGAAACATCCATGCCCAGAGCAGGATTCGAACCCGCAGAGATTGACTTCGCAGCCAGCACGCTAACCACCGTGCCCCCTGGCCGGCCTAGGGAATATGTGGAATCATAAACATTTCATATTTTGTTATTTGGTTTTATGCATTATATAGGATCTTAAATTTCATGCATTGACAATAACATTGACTGTAACATATACATCAAACTTTATAGAAATTTCGAAATTCTTTACCAGATATTAGTTCGCCTTTTAAGAGCATTCAAAACACTTGAAGAAATTCAAGAAATTTATTATTTTTATATTGTTAGAAATTTTATATTTCAGAAATATCTTCAGCAGTCCCATGTAAAGTGAATGATAAAGCATTTACAATATATATGTTTCTATGAGTAAAAATAATTTAATCAAAATTGCCAGACCGCCCTCTTTATTCATTTCCATTAATATGTAAGCTTCTTTACACATGATAAAATCTCATCGATATAGTAGGATTAAGTTAAGTCCTCACTACCGAAAGTAATACAAAAAAAAAAAAGATCTCCATCTATTTGACTGCTTCATTTTCATAGCAGATCACGTGCCCGAGATGACATTTTAATAGGTCTCCAAAGTAGCCATAACCGAAGCATTATGTCTGTAGGAAGCATGCTTCGCTGCATAAAATATCTGTCATGACCCAGACGAAAAAATTCCCAACTGATAGGCTGTGGATATACATAAAGCGGCCATTACGCGTCGTAAGGTAGAAAGCTTTACGCTCTTTGGTTAGTTAAAACTAAGCGGTTAATGACACTTTGGTTCCGCTGATTTAAAGGGGCTTATTTTCCTATTTAAAGCTATTTTTTGAGCTCATTTTTCCATGAATCTTTTGTTATTGGGATTATAGATTATTTAGGAATCACTTCAATGGGATTATGTTAAACAATTACCATAAAAATCGTTATAAGCGAAATTTATATTGATATATAATATTTTATGCCCCCCCCCCGTCATTTTACAACAGACAAAGCTTGATGGAGGATAAAAAAAAAGTTTCGTGAAATAATATCAAATGGTTTTATGCGATACTGTATTAGGGGAAGCAAAAAAAAGTTTCAAAAAATGCCGTGAAAAGGTTCAAAAGAATACCATAAAACTTTTTGAGGGATAACTGCAAGAGTTAAAATGCAAAGTATTCCAATAAAATACCCTGGGCAACAATTTGTTTTTCTATTGCATGAGATTTTTTAAACAGATTTTAGGTACTTTCGTATCCCTGACTTTTATTTTGAATTAAATTTTATTCATGTTTTGTCGAAACGATAGGTATAACAGGGGGTCAAGTTAATTCTGCGACAAACTTATAGAGGAATTATGGCACATTATCTGAATTCAACTTGCGTTGGAACCCAATGCCCGGAAATGTCGACATGCACAGTTAGGGGCGCTTTCCTATTGTCACCCATTCAGAAATACACGTAGAAACGGCAGTGATGAACTGAGCTCAGTAATTGCGTCAATTTAAACCCCCATTCCTAACAGCATACGCTTCTAGTTTTCTTCTCAACATTTGAGAGTGCAATTTATAATAACCAAAAACTATTTTAGCGTTAAAAAAGCTTTACCCTGGCCTACAATAATATATCAAAACATATTGTGTCATTTTATGATTGGAAGAAATTTGAGGCATTAGTGTAAGAATTAGATTATCAACTAGAATATAATATATTGATTGGAAGTATTATATTTATATATTATGTACGGAAAATCAGTGTTGGGTATACTGGACAAATATATGCGAGCTGTGGCCCTTAACCTTAAAAAAGCATTAGCGTAGGCAATCATGAGCAGTGGCACTTAACCTAAAGCAAAATGAGTGCAAGATATATCGGAAAAATGCATACCAGGCTCTGGCACTTAAGCTTACATTGGCAAACATTGTTGGCAAGACAGCGATCTTATCAGAAAATGTTTTATTACCTGATGAATGAGGAGGGATGGTCAAAATGATTGCTTTTAGCGCAATTTACCAACCTTCTCAAGGGTGGATAAATTGTTAGAAGCGCAGTCTACTAGGTTTTAGAAAACCATCACCGCTATTCGCTATCACAGGAAGAAACAGTTCATGAAAGGAGAAGCGCTCCTAGCGTCGTATGACAGCATATCTGGACATGTTATTCTATGCAATTTTAAACTTGAGGTTGTGCCCTTACTTCTCTATAAGTTTGTCTCAACATGTAAGACTACCTGCTATATATAACGCTTTTAAACATGCACATTGTGACAAAAAATAGACTACACACGTCATTTAAAAAAAATCTGTAGTTTTAGTAGCGAAACTAATTTTAGATTTGAAATTCCCACACCCAAATTAAGCAAGATCAAGCATTTGTATAAATGCAACACTCCAGGGGCATCCATAAACTATAACTTCCTAATCTTAAATATTCACAGAGAATAATCTTAGTCTGAATTTTTTTTTCAATATTTAAAATCTTGTTCAAACTGAAATATCAAAGATAATATATAAATCGAATAATATAGAACTCATAATTCTAGAAAATAATGTAGAACTCATAATTCAAATTGACAATTCTTGAGGAAATATACACAAAAAAAAAAACATTTGTACCATTTAGTGGGACCCCAGATGTGAGGCCACAAGCCTGGGTCTCTATGGCCTCATAATAAATCAGGCACTGTAATGTCCTACTTTTTTTGGAGCACTATGAAAAATGTTTTATAAATAAGAGTTTGAAAATCTCCTGTTCTAAAGAAAGGAATATGGAATATTTTCTGTTGGTGACACTTTTATTCTCCACGAAATATTGGTTCAAGATTGAACCATACCACTGATCAAATTTGCTTTTTCCGTACAAGTTGAACTACAATATCGTATGATTGCGACAAGCAATATATATCAACTTAACACCAATATTTAGGCTGTTATAACAATATTTTTCAACTTCAGCAGCTTTTAACATTTCCAAAACGATGTAAACTGGTTACCATTTATCATATCTTTTTAAATTTCAGGATCCTAAACTAGAAAAAAAAGTATGGTCAAAACTATCAGAATATGATAAAATTTAACGTGTCTTCTGACTCTATGCAAATACCAAAAAGCTCGGTAGTTTTTAGTAATGCGCTTTGGTAGTGATTTTGGTAAAATTAACAATAAATTTATTTTTACAATATTTGATATAATTCAGAAAATGCTGTAAAATTTAATTATTTTATCATACCTTAGAACATGGTATAAAAACCATTTATCCGGTAAAATTTATTTTTCAGTTTAGCATTTTTTACTAAATGTTCGGCAATAAGTACAATATATTTGAAAACCAGATTTTCTGGTAAACCATTACCGTATAAATGGAGAAATCACCAAATAAATGGTTAAAATACCGTATATGGTGGCTTTATTTATCAGTATTACAATTTTTCTAATCAAAAATACCATTATAATACAGAAATTTTACCAGAATTGCTTTCTTTATGTAGTTACGCTTTAGATACGCTTAAATTAACAATTTTACCTACTGAGAAATAGAAAAAAAATGTATTAGTAACACATTCAACTCTTAACGATTCTGTGCTACTTAACTATCATAAATCAACTATCAAAAATTTATGAAAATCATTTATCTAAATTCAACAGACTAATATGAATCAAAATTAAATAATTCATGCAATTCATCATTAACACTTTCATACAGAAGAAATCTTTTTTTCAAAATCACCATTTAAAAATCCCATTTAAAAATCATTATCAAATGAATTTCCTGCGGTTACTGGGGCGTGCATTAGGGAAAAAAAACTATTCGTATCACTGTTTTTTTTCTTTTTTTATTTAATTTCACCTTTTTTCCCTTCAATCTGATGATATTGAAAGGGAAAGGTCTTCCTTTTATTTTACCCCTTTTCACACACTTTTACTAGGTCTCCCGGTTACAAATAACCGGGAAAGAAACCGTTCAAAATGAATTCAATCGACGGAACACGTGCAGAGAGGGAAGTCGCCATACTGTTCAAAAATTATTTGTTTATTTTGTGGAGCTTTCTCTATTCGTGCAAATCCTAAAAATGAAGTACTACTATTCACGAAAGTGACATACTTGCGTATTGCAGTTATATCACGCATTCGTCGTAATCATGATCAAGTAAGGGATGTTCCAGACTCTCACCTCGATGTTTATGTCATAAAAAGGTGCTCAGCGTGAATATGTTACTACGGTAGTAAAAAGGTCGCACGGATGCGTAGTTTTTTCTTTCATTATAATATTACCTTATTTTCATGATTGTGTGCACTTCTGTTAAGAAAATTTATACGGATCATTTCAGCATGCGTATAAAATAATTAGAAAAAGATATCTGAATTAAGGAAACTTTAATTGAGAAATGCCCATCGCGATTTAATTAATAGCCTATGTTAGCTTATTAAAACTTACAAAATCTTTCTAAGTAGACAAGCATGCATTCATTGGAACAGTTTAACTGTGCTAACTCAATAGGAAGGACTCTAAGATCTGATTAAATATCTAAGAAATTGGCAACTAAATTTGATTTGGTATTTCTTTATCAAATCTGGCTTGTAAATTACGTCTTGGTGTTGCACAAAATTCTTGTTTTATTATGCTTTAAGACAAAACTATTGAAGCTAAAGATATACACCAAAGCAAATATCGAGATAAAACCTTTCCAACGATATTTTGAGGAGTAAAAACTTCGGGTAAAATTACTAAACTGTAAGGTAATGACCTTTCAGGTTTAAAAAAAAAACTAAAAGAAAAAAAACCTATAATTCTGGTTACAAAAGTCAAAATATATACGGTATTTAAACTATTCATTTGGTAATTTTTCCGTTTATATCGAATTTGTCTAAGAGTGTACATAAACCATGATAAAAGAAGATAATTCACAGTTTTATTCACAAAAACAAAAGTGACTTGTATACAGAAAACACTTTATACATTAATTTTTAAATTTTAATAGTTTAACATTAAATTTGTGAAATAGAATTTCTTTTTAAAAAGTATTAAAATGATTATGCAAAGTTACAGAACCTACAACCATATTGTGAAAAGGAGCTATTAACCACCCCTACGCCAGATAATAAAATTAATCATTTGCTGAAAAGTTTATACCAATCTTATTAAGCCATAATTTTTAAATATTGCATATCAATCAGAAATATATAAGATTTAAAACAGTAAGGGAGAAAAAGTTTTTGATTAGTTAAAATGCATTTAGCACCTACTGGCTAGTTTACATAATTCTTAATGCGCCAAGATTTTATCTTATGCTTATATCAAAAAATACTGAATGGATTGTTATTGTTAAAATATTGTTAAAGTACATTGTTAAGGATTATTATAGGATAAAATATTGTTAAGGATTGTTAAAATATTGCTAAGATTCATAATTGTAGTTAACGGCAAGTTGCTTAAAGAGCCGTGGTGGTTCAGGGAATAGAGCGTTTGCCTCACAATGAGCTGTCACAGGTTTGAGTCCAAGCGGTGGTTGGTTGAAACGAAATCTGCTTCCGGCTCGCTCCCACCACTGTTCTCCCATAAGGCATCCTCAGTAATAGACGGATCATGAGTTTGAATCCTCTTACTGTCCGGCTAACCATGCGATGTTTTCATGGTTTTCCTCTCCATGTAGCTTAAATGCGGGAAAGTTCCATCAAAAAAATACTACGAAGTCTAATTTGTACAAATACTTTGTCTAAGAGTTCCATTGTCTTCTGGGTTTGGTTCAAAATTATACGGCTACAAATTTGAGCATTGATAGTCCCTCAGAATTGGGTCGGATGTCCAACACTGGGTATAAAATAACATGAAATAAAATTAAAAATTGCAAAACACGAAAGTATCTTATTACAAACGAAAAAAATTCAAATTTCGAACAGTTACGTTAAAAAGTTGCAAAAAACAGTTGAACTTACTAAGATTAAAGTGCATTTAATAATATCGATGACTAACTTACATAGCTCTTCATACGACCAGAATCCTACACTTCTATCCGGGAATGTTGAAAATTTAATCAAATAAATAAACTAGATTTCTCATCTTATAGTTCATGTAGCTTCTAAAATGTTACAAAGCGCAAGATTGTTTTATTGCCAATGTAAAAAAAGGCTATTCTTACAAAGATACGATTATAGTAGAATCAGATTACTATATGATAAATTCTTTTTACTAAAAGTTTTTCATGAAATATTATTATAGATTTTATTTTATAATTTCACTGCCACTGCATTGTTGATCCATACAATAACTTCTTGGCATTTAACTTTATCTATGTCTTTAATCTTAATATTAGCTTGATCAAAATAGGGATGGGATATTCTATGCATTAAGTATGAAAATAATTTTTTTTAAAATGTGAATAAAGCACAAATAAATATACAGTAATGGGCATTCTATAGTTTTGGTTTAATAAACAAGATCCTTCATAAGTGTCTAAACGCAAATTTCGTGCTTAGAATATGGGGAAGCTTGTTTAAAGAACCATAACTGTAGTATGTCCTTTTCTGTATCTTTATTTGTGATCTATTCACGTTATTTTATTTATATTCTTATGAGCTTAATCCCAACTAAAAAAACAATGAAACTTAAGTTAATTAATTAATCAAGTCCTTTATAAAAGATAATTGGTATGAAGTTTGAGAGAAAGAACTAACATATAAATGAGATTTAAGTCTTGGCCTTCTAAGCTAGATACATATGCTTGTGACTTAACTTATACAGCAGTTATTTTGTTCAAATTAATATTATTTTATTAATGATACGAAAATAATTTTAAATAAAAATATTAACTTCGACAATTTCTTCTTTATATACTCAATTATATCGTGTTGGCCAAAATAAAAATCCTGATAAAACCTCAAAATAATGGAATAAAAATAATGTTTCTGTTTATATTAAGTTTTCATGGGCACTCAGAAATTGATTTCGTTTATTTTAAATACTAGATACAAAATATTTCGGTTTAGTTTTTAAAATTTGAAAATTATTCATTCCATACTTATTCCTTTCCTTCTAAGAGTGTATTTTTAATGTGCAAAGGAACTTGGGACAAATATAATTAAGGTGATGAGTAAACCACATCACTATAATTTTAATAAGAAATAGAAACAAAACTGTTTGTTTAGCGTACTACAGTAAGACTTAATAAAATTAATAAATATTAATTTACATCCCTTTCAAATTTTTTAATGTATGATGAAAATGATAACTTATGGGAAATAAATGGCAATGTATTTATCATTTTAAAAAGAGTAACTATAATTTTATATTCATTTTCCTGAAGTAGACAGTTTATTTTTAACAATTAAAGAACGTAATTTTATCATGGAATGTTTAATATTAAAAGTAGCAACATATAGTAGTGAACTGAAATACGTGAAAAGCTGCGAATTTCAACTGATTCATTGTAGTTCATTTCCTTAGAATAAAAAACAATGTTAAATACTCTAAAGCAGCCATTTTCTTCATCTTTGTTTAAACAAAGCAGGAAATATGCCTCAAATTCTAAATAGTCTATTGTTCAGTTTTAATTCTGTGGAATAAATTAAGTTTTAAATTATCAATATTTGCTTTTTAACAGAAAAAAATACGTTTAAAAGATTCAAACAAGGTAATTTTAAAATTCACAAAGTATTAATTCCCATGCTAATTGAAAATATACAGCCAAGCACCATATTCTAATTTAAATATTTGTTAAAAAAATCTTTGGGCACATTTGACAATCTATGACAGCACACTAGTTGAGGGAAATTTTGATAGATTCTAATAATTATCTTCACTTATTATAATTGTTATCTTACTGTGAGCATTAGCTTATTATGATGTTTACAAGATGCATAAGCATATATTAATAACTAGAGAAAATTTTAGAATTTATCATTATAAAAAAATTTTTTGAAATTTGAATATTAGAAACTTTTATCTTTATAATGTTAAATGCATGCTCTAAATATGTCTCTCTTGCTGTATATTTGAATATAATCTAAAATACATTGAGACCGTTATGTTCTGTTATTCTAATGTTCCCTTCCGTTTATTTGAACAGAATTCGCAAAGATGTTTATTTCGATCAAAATGTGACATTCTTAATCTAAACATTATAATTACCTAATTTGATTAATGACACCCAGAATATTAATCTAACTTTGTGTATACATACTAGAAGGATATTTTCTAAAACAGAATTATTTATTTATGTCGTTATCTATGAAAAGTTATCTATCAAAATATTAATGCAAAAAATTATTAAAATTAAAAATAATAAAATTAAAAATAAAACATCCAAATGGAAAAAATGCGCTTAGCAGCAGAGAAACCAAGAGGAATTAAACGAATGAGACAATGAAGAAAAATTAGTAAAAAAATTGAAAAAACATTGAAAAAAATGTGACAATCAAAACTGACGTCATCAGAGGGTTCCAGCTTTGAATTGTCATAAAGTGTAAAACTTTTTTTGTCAAGAAAGCAAGACAAAAGTCAAAAATTTGCTTTCCCTGTACCCCAAAAGTTTTGCTCATGTCCAGGAATACATAAAATACAAGAAAAAGTAGTAGAATTTGTTATACAATACGATTTAAATTACAGAAGCATATTTTATTTTTACATTTTTTAAACTTTTTAAATTTTTTATATTATTTTATATTATATTTTTACATTTTTTAAACTTTTTAAATTTTTTTATATTATCTCAATTCAAAGCTGGTACCTCCTGATTACGTCAGCTTTGACTGTCATATTTTTTTCAATGTTTCTTCAGTTTTTTTACTAATTTTTCTTCATTGTCCCATTTGTTATCTATGAAAGTTATTATGGTAGAAAGTTAAGAAAAAGGATTTTTCTATAACCCAAAAATATTGATTTAATTTCACTTTAATCTACATTTTTGTATTATTTTGTATCATATCTATATTTAAATGCGTTTTCACTTTTCTAACAACAATTTTTTAAGACGATTCTTTTTCCAAGACATGCACGGAAAGGCACGCTTCCATTGTACGCTATCATACGCACGCAATTTTCTCTAATCTACTCCGCTTGAGCGATTGAAGAACCTTAAGTTTAAGAGTGATTATCCAAACATTATGACACGGAAGGTTGAAACCAAGTCGAGGCGCAATTCGTAAGTTACAATCTTACTCTTCTTATTCTTATTTCCCGGCAGTTGTAAGTTGTAGATAACTTTTGAAACAGAGTTAAACCGTTTATAGAACAATGTGTGTAAAATCTAGGATGAAGCATCTACGTAATTACGAATCAAAAATTTCAATGAAATTTGCATTATTTATTTATTTATTTGTTTTTTAATTTATTTGCTTGAGTCACGATGGCTTAGGGGATTGAGCGTTTGCCTTCCAATCAGGTGAACCGGGTTCGAATCCTAGCGATGGTTGGTCGATACGAATTCTGCATCCGGCTTGCACCGACCACAGTACTGGCGTAAAATATTCTCAATGGTAGACGGATCATGGGTTAGTGTCCCTTTGCCGTTCTCGGGAGGTTCTCGTGGTCTTACTCTCCATGTAACGCAAATGCAGGTTTGTTCCCTCAAAAAAGTCCTCCACGAAGACAAATTGGTCCCAATACTTTGTCATACAAATCCCTTGTCTTCTGGATTGGATTCAAAATTACAAAGTTACTGAGTTTAACATTAGTAGTCGTAAACCCGAAAATATGTGACTTTTGTTTGACGACGGTTACAAAATTAAAAATATACTTAAAAATAATTTTTTGTTTATTAATTTATTTGCTTATGTACTTTTTTGCAGACTACATTACAAGCCTCCACCATTTATGACCATCTGCTCCCGCACCCCAAACAATCGACATAATGATCATTTTTATTTATTTATTTTATTTTTTACTATGTTTTTCACTTTTGTGCATGTGAGGGTTAAATTATGTGCATGTGAGGGCATGTGAGGGTTAAATCAAAAGTTCAGTAATTTTCTATGTAGCTAGAGCAGTGGTTCCCAACCTGGGGGCGATCGCCCCAAAGGGGGTGATGGAGCTTCTCAAGAGGGCGATAATCCTTAGGGGGGCGATCAGGGGGCGACGAGTACTCAAAAGATAAAAATTGCTAATAATATTAATAATAAAGGCTATTTGAGAATGAAATTAAAAATATATATGAAACCTATGGTTCTGGTGTAGACAAAGAATTATGATAGTTAAAAATTTAAAAAAAATTCAAGTGCAGGATCGTTTTCGTCATACGTTTTGGTATCGCAGGCGGAAATCTGATAAGTCACTCTGCTCTTCTGAGCAATAATACTGTTTCCAGGCGTATTGATGAGATGGCCGCAGACGTTGAATCAAAACTCATCAAATTTCTGAAAGAAGGTAAATTTGCGTTGCAGATTGATGAATCAACTGTGATAGATAACAAAGCTGTTTTAGCTTACGTGAGATTCATAAATGAGAGTAAGGAGATTAACGAGGAAATGTTGTTTACAAGAACTTTGAACACAGATACAAAAGGATCGTCGATTTTTAAATTGGTCAAAGATTATTTTGAGGTAAAAGAAATTCCCCTCACAAATGTAAGTGCTTGTGCAACA